>NC_140304.1:1636200-1676200 GCF_964211825.1 Aythya ferina | reverse complement strand
TGGGGCACCCAGTGCTCCTTCCATGTTGCCTCTGACACCCTCAGATGTGAATTACCAAAGGCCCTCAGTGCTGGTGGGTCTCCCGTGCTTGGGCTCTCTCACCTGCCAGGGCCTGCAGGGCTGACCTGGCTGCTTTGCTCCCATGGAGCATGCATGGGTGCTCAGTGGTCCCACACCAGGATACTGCAGCAAAAGTAAGGTTTTTGTCCATGCAGAAACCACCAAGGCCTATATTTTTGGGGGCAGTAGTGTCTTGGAAGAGCAGCAGTCCCAAATGACCTGTAGCAGGTGGGTGCACATCCATTTTCTACAGCTAGGGTCCATTCATCAAAGTAATTTTTACATGGCAGAGCAGCCCTAAGACATCATGACTATTGTCACTGCAGGATGATGCCACATGAAACCATACGGATGCACTACACAGCCACAGGCCAGGTCAGTCTGTTAGATCTATCGTTTTGAGGTTAAAATTATTGTTTTTGTAATACATACAGAAGTTATGTAGTCCTGCATGTCCTTATATATTTGTTATTACAGCTCAGATTAGTTGTCAAACCTATGTAATCTGTTGCCAATTATTTTTCAGCTTTTTAAAATTTAGCAGTACATGGATAGCAAAGTTTTACATAAAATTCAAAGAATCTGGTATTGTGGTGAGAGGGGGAGAATAATTTTGGAAAACAATTCCTCATCATTTTGGTTACTGTCCCTCTAGGGATTACTGGTTGGTCAGTGAAGCCTCGCCTGCTCAATGCAGTCCTGGGCTGTTGTACCCATGGTGTTTGTCTGTTTCCATGGGATGATGCTGAGGAGGATGCAGGAAGGTGTCGATGGCAAGCGGTTTCTCTGCGGGGAAGTGGTTCCTAATGTAAAGCTCGCTGTTCTGCTTTGTCTTGCTTCTATTATCCAGGCAGTGTTTCTAGCTGCCAAAAGCCTGCAAGCCTGGTGAAGTAACCAACAACTGAACAGTTACAAGAACTATAAATATATATATATATTTCTGATGGATTTCATAAAGGATGAGTTATAGCAGAAGAAATTATTTTAGATGTAAATATATTGCATTTCATTCTTCAATCTAGTAGTGTATTTTTATGTGAAAAGATTTAAGATGGCCCAAACTGTTTGGTTGGCATGTAGAAAACATTCCAGTTTGACAGAAGCTGAAATTGATTACTTTGCTGAGGGAGGGAAAAAAAAAAAAGGATTTTTATTTAAATCAACTTTAAAGCTTTATTTTAAAGGGTGGATATTGGTAGCTGGAGAATACGCTCTGCCTTCCCCTGGTGTTGCAGCTGGACAGCAATAGCTGGGCTGCACTTATTTATTTATTTCCCACACAGAGGGGAGGAAAATATAGGTCCATGAATCAATCTAGATAATGGGGAAGGCTGAATGTAATAAATAATACAGTAACAACCCTAAACTAATGAGCTGTTGCTAAGGTACATTTCACAGGCTCATCCTCTATATAAAAAGTCACTAATAATCCCTTGGTGTAATCAGATGATAAAGCTTTGCCATAAGGCAACACCTGTGCAATTAAAGCTGCAGATTCTTTTGCACGTTTCATTAATTTCAGGATTTTGTAAAGGCACAATGACTACACTAATAATCTAGTCTACTTGACTCCATGTCTACTGGAAACAGGGTGTCTAATTAGGTAAAGGTAATTAATTAGAGATAAATGGAGCTAATCAGACTCGGTTAACACTAATTCTCTGAATTAAGACATTTTGGGACACCTACTATTCCACTGGCTTTGATGTTTCCCAACAAACACTGACTTGGAAAGGAGTCAGAAAGCATTATGTCTGCTCTGGAGCAAAGCACAGGCCCATCACATGGCACTGCTCAGCTCACAGTGTGGGTTCTGTGGGGAGCCAGGATCAGTGCTTGTGGGGTTCTGGGGCAGTGCCCCTGCCACATGCGGGGTCTGATGCCCCACTGCCATTTGGTGGCCCCTTGCTGGCTTCCGCCAGCCTTTTGCTGTCTGTCCAGCTTTCCAGCAACTTCTACCCCTGATGTGGGCAGACTTTCAAATCCTGGGGTGTGCTGGTGTTTGAAAGGTACACCATAACTTCTGCTATGGGCAGTACTCAAGGCGCAGAATACAGCACATTTTTTGCAGAAGGGTGGAGAGTTAAGGTTAACTATTAAGTCCAATTCAAAATAAAATTAGATTATTTAGTGAAAGGATCAGGACTTCACAGGTGTTCTATGCATTTGTAACTTTGGAGGCCATGAATTGTCCTAGTGATGAATCAGATGCTGCTCATCTTGCGTAGCGGATGAACATTGAATTCAGGTACCAGCTTCTCCAAATCCAACAGGACCACTAAAAGCAGGTGGGATAAGAAGTGAGAAATTAACCTGGTTATGCCAATGTCATGGCCTTATACACCTATTGTTAGGTATGTGTTGAAGGAGTCTTTTTTTGCTTATCTTTCCAGATAGCCACTTTTTCCTGCCATGAATTAATGCACAGTGCTGATGGCAGATGCAGTACAAAGATGCTGCAAGTGGCATATGCCTATACTAAAATAGCAGTGTCACCAGCAGACCTGTGAGTGTTTGTTAGCATTTGGGGATGGGCCCATGCTGGGTGTATGGAGCAAACATGTTTTAGAAGGTGCTGCCTCTTGTCTCTGTGTGGTGTTAAGCTACAATGTAGGATGACATCCCATCACCTGTGGATGGTCTTCTAATTCCAGCTGCAAAGCAGAGCGGCTGATAGAGAGCTCTTCCATCACTTGAGCACGAGGAAGTGTGGGAAGTGCTGTTTTCTCTTGCTTCTAAGGAGGGACAGATATTTTTTTAGCTTGCATTTCTAAAGCACCTAAAGCTAATGTTGCACAGTATGGTACATAAATAACAAGAGTGAACAAGGAATGAGCCCTTGTAGGGTGAGCTATAGCCTGAGGTAAGTTTTGTACCAGCTGAGCATCCCTCACCAGAGGAGATGAAATAGAAATGTATGACTACTTTTATTACCAGATATTTTCTGGATTGACCTTTCAATAACTTGTTAAACTACAGAAAATATTTCTGTTTTCTGGATGTGAAAACCCTGCTGGGTCATACAGTCCATGAAGGTACCTCTGGATGTCTTTAATTATAGCTTGGTGACTCTGGGCTTTCAGGAGCAGACAGATGTCCTAAATGAAAAGTTTCTGCCCACCCTTGTGGGGATGGGTTTTGTCTGTTTGAAATAATTCAAATTCCAAAGGTCTGACAAGTCCTGGATAGCAGTTGTGAAGAGCTGTGGATGTGAGGGAACGACTGGGACTGCAGCATGGGGAGGAAGAATTTGGGTGCATGTTGCCCGTGCAGGACAGAGGCAAACCTCTCATGTGGCTGCTCTTATTGCAGCCATGGTGGGGTAAGGGAGGTTGCATCCCTGTGGGGATGGCAGTGCTGGGACTCCCACCCGTGTCCATGCTTGGGGCAAGCTGCTGCCCTTGGGGCTGTCGCTCACAGCGTGGTGAGTGTTAGACAGAAAAGAGGATTTTATATAATTCCTTTATTCAAGTTAAATGTCTTGTTAATTTGAAACCTTGAAAAAATATTGGAACTACCCAAGTGAAAAGGGCAGAAGATTGCTTAGGGATAACCTTTACTCACTTCTCCGTTTTTCCGTGGCATCCTTCCCTCCTGGCCTGTTGCTGCTGTTTGCCAGAGCTTCATCAAAGCAGCTTCCCCTGTGGCGCAGCCTGTGATGCAGCATCTTGTTGGGAGCCTTGAACCCATCCCCAGTGCCTCACCAGGCATTGAACCGCTCTTGAACACAGGGTTTTGTTATTTGTTTGATACTGGAAGCCTGTATGGGATGGAATCTGCTTGGAATATCTGATTTGATAACAACTCCTTCCTTATCTCCCTATAAAGCAATGCAAAGTATTGCTCAGTGTACAGTTTAACTGCACTGCAGTAACGAAATGTTTAATACTTTAAAGAGGGAGTTTTAAAATTTAATAGTTTATTTTATTATTACTGTTTTGGATATAATTAACTGGAGTTTGAAGTGCATCCCCTTGCCACTGAGATGTGTTTTTATGTTTTACTCTGAGGGAAAGAGAAGTCTGTCAGACCACAGGCCTCTCCCTAGGTGCACATTATTAGAGTCCTTTCAGAGGCAAGCATGCAATTTTGCTCTCATTGGTCTTGTTCAGAAAGGGGTGTTTTTCTGGGCAGTCCCCTGGGGAAGGGTGTCGGATCAGACTGGCAGCAGACACACCCTAGCATGGTGTGCTGCTATAGCTCTCCTCCAGCTGTGCTTTCATGTTTGGAGTTTCACTTGCCTCATGCCATGCCCTGTTTTGAGGCAAAGCTTTGGGGCTGAATTCCCATGGGCTTGGAGCCAGGTTCTGTGCTCATGCTGGAGCATAATCTGCACCTGGGTCTCTCTTAATGTGTCTGCCTGGGATGGAGATGTGTGCCTTGCTTTTGGCAGCTCCAGGCTGCCCTGGACAGTTGTGGGGATGGACGAGTGTGTAGGCCAACTGTTACAGGCCACCTCGTGCAGCAGCAGGCAGTGCACCAGCACAAGGGTGATGAAGATGTCCTCCTGATCCTCTTCTAATCAGCATTCAGTGGTGCAACCGTCTGTGAGGCTTTCTGCTTGTGTGCTATGAGGTTGGCAAAACCCTCAGTGTCCTGCAGTGGTCCCAGCTGGAGGGAGGCCCCAGTGGCTGTGGAGCAGTCTGTCTGCCAGCAGTGTGCAGAAGTGTCCGCTCCTCAAAGGCAGGCAGTGTGTGCTCCCCTCAGCTGCAGCACCCACTGCAGCCAGGCTCTCTCCTTGCACTGTGGGGCAGCAGCACCCACTGGGCCCTTGGGGATGTGCTCAGCGATCTCACGTTCTTTCTTGGTCGAGGTAGTGGTTTATGCTTTTCCTTGGAGACTGCTGTCAACACATAAAGCAACTAAATTGCTTCATTTTTAATCCTTGCCTTAAGAAATGGGTGATAGTGACATACATCAGTGACAGTCATTGTTACTGCTACTATTAATTTTTTTGAAACCTGTTCAAATGAAATTAAAAAAATCCCTTAAGTGTTGAGAACAGCACCTTGCTCTTGCAGAACAGAGTGGCACAAATCTGCATTTCTGGGGGGACGGGACTGAGCCCCAGCTATAAACACCAATATTTTTTTTTGTTGTTCAATTTTGTTCCACTCTTGTGGATGTTGCATTTCCCCTTGTGTATTAACTATCACCAGTATTCATGCAGCAGTTCCACTGGCATCTTCATCAGGAAGCAGTATGGTGGGGGCCCTGCCTTAGCTGGACCAATCCATGCTCACAAAAAGATGAGGATCCCACAAACCTTTGGGTCCCTTGGTCTGTAACCCTCTGGTTGTGCTAGTAACTTGGAAAGGTTCTGGTGCCTGTCGCTTCTGGTGGGAACTCCTTTTTGTGTCAGCTGCATGCAGCTTGCTCCTTGGCTGAGGGTCCCAAATGTGCTGGCGCAGAGAGGAAAAGCATGCTCTTGTGGACAGCCTGTTGGTGTAGTGGAAAACATGGGTGAGGTGGCACAGCTGGGAGCACCCAGCCCCATCCCTCAGTGGCTGTACCCAGGAGGGGTCTCTGTGGTGTCAGGGGGTCCTGGGTGGTGCTGAATCTCGGCAGGTGCTGGTGGTGGGGCTGGAAGCGGTGAGCCTGGACTCTGCCTGCAGGCTGTGACATTCAAAGCCCCAGGAACTGCATGGACAGACTGAGCCTTCAGGTAACTTCTCAAAATGGCACTTACACAGTCAGGGATGTTCTGAAGGAACTGTAAGAATATACATTTTCATGTCCTGCTTATTTATTTATTTTTTTCCCCTCCTCCTTTTACTCTGAGATAATCCTTGTATAAAGGTTTAATCCCTAGTCTTGTGGTTTAAGCCAATTTTGTCTGTGCTCCCGTGTATAACCTACTCTGTCCTTCAGCATTGCTCTAGTGCCAGCCCCAGGCACGCACAAGGTACAGCCTTTCTAAATACCAATGGTGCAGTGCTGCTGGGCTGCTCCTATGGTGCTCATCATGTCCCTCTTCTGTGGGCTCTCGGGTCCCATCTTCACCTCCAGGCCTGCTGGTCAGACAACAAAATTTGCTGGGTTGCAAATCTTTTCTGCTGTGGGGCGAAGGGGCCCCAGTGAGCTGAATGAGCCAGCCCTCCCTCCATGGCGAGGTCCTCACATGCACAGGGTGATGTTTTAGTCAGACCAATTTGTGGCCTTGAATTTCCTATGCTTTATTTAGGCTTGAAAAGTCAAAATCAAGCTTTTGGTTGTTTCATTTTTAGTTTTACTTAAATGCAATCAAAAGATGCACAGTATTTAAATACTTTATTTGTTGAGAGTTCATTTATCTGCAGAGAAAATCAAAGTTTTTCCAAACTCCTGATCTGGTCATCAAAAAGTGTGTGACACCTGTCCCAATCCCTCGTTAAGACTTTGACTTATCTTTCTGTGAATGACTATGGATTGCTGTATGATGGCAGACAAGGCTGACAGCACAACCTCTCAGTGAGGCTTTGCTGTGAGCTGTCAGATGGATCTACACGGTCTCTGCTATCTTTTTTTCAGCTTCCAGTAGGTAAGAAAACCTAAAAATGATGTGTTAAAAGAAATGCTCTCTCAATACAACTTACTTTGGGCTAAACTTCCAGAATGGTAAGTGTAAATGTTCATTGTAACATTCAAAATAACGACAGAGTCTTTCTCCAGTCACTGAGATGCTATCATAGAATAAGTCACACAGAATTGTGAATTTTAAAGAAACAATTTAAGTGTATATTAGTAATGTGATGGTGAGAGATCTGGCTCATTGTCCCTTTGTTAAGGATGAATTCACCCCAAGGGTGTAGTGTGATCTTGCAAATAGTATTATAATAGTAAAACTGGGTAGCTGAAGTTGATGATTAAATTTAAGTGTGTATTGTCCACATTATGCAAGCTATGTTCCTTTTTTTATTTTATTTTTTTATGAATGTGAACATTCATCACTGGTGCTGAAGAGGGAAGATGTGTTCTTGCTAATTATTGTGTTTTTAACTGATAATATACTGTAAATTTTGTTTAATACAACTATGACCTTATAGAGAATGGAAGGGATGACAGCAGGCCCGTAATTATAGTATAGTGAAGAAATGCTTGTTATTATCTACTATTTTTAGGACCAGTGTGCATAGCCTTTTAATTTATATAAGCTTTAGACATTCACACATTTTCCATCTTTGCTTATGGATGATGAATTTTGTTCAAAAGAAATATGAAGATGTCATGTTGGGTGAGAGGTTAGCCAGCTGGGAACTTGATTACTGTGAACAACATCTTCACTGCCAACGGAAAAAGGAGTATTTATTTGAGAGAGAATTGTTTAACCCAAGATTTAAATAACAAACAACAACAACAACAAAAACAAAATCTAGCACTCAAATGTAGCCTTGATAACTTGTGATTTGTGTTAAGAGAAGTGGTTCAATGACTGTGGGTGAGGGGAAAAAAAAGAGCAGTCATCTGACAAAAAGGCAGGAAAATCAACCCTGCCATCCGTTTCCGTTTGTCAGGCAGAGTGTAGTTATTGCAGCATGCTCTTAGGGATGAATGACTGGTGCTAGCTGAGGTTACCCCATTGTGGATGTGCAGCTGGGCCTGGCTGGTCTTGTCCCACCAGTGGCATGGATGTGGGGTGGTGTGGGCCACCAGCTCACCCCCCCCACCAGGCACATGGCAGAGGGCTGGCAGCTCAGGCACAGCGCAGGGGCACTAGGTACCAGGAGTTGTGTACCGTCTGGGTTTCAGGAGCTGCTGGTGCAGCACCGGGTCATGCTTTGACCCTGATGGAGCCCTCTGTGATCATGTTGGGGCTAGCTCACCCTATCCCCTCCTTTGATTAGCTTGGCTTGCCGCAGCCTGCGTGCTGTCAGATCAGAGCCATGCACAGTCTCTTCCTCTGATAAGGGCAGCGTCTGCCCTCTCTGGGCTGGACAGCCAGATGAAGCAGCATTGGGAGAGCTGGCAGAGCTGCTTGCTGTGCTCCCAGGTGGAGCTGAGCCCTTTGTTTGCCTGGTTTCAGTCCAGCAGCTTTCAAGAAGCATCAGTCCAGGGGTGGTGTGCTGCCCAGCTTGGTTCCTTCTGCAGGCATCAGAAGCCTGTTCCCAAATTAAAAAAAAAAAAGAGAAAGCAAAGAGATGCATGGCTGAGACAGAAGAAAAGCTTGTTTGTATTTGCTACACTGGAGGATACTGCCAAACAAGGTCAGGGATATCTGCGCTCCTCTGCTGAGAAATTGCCTCTTCTGCGAGCTTGACCTGCCTGTGAGCACCTCTCACCGCTATGCCCGAGTTTGCCAAGTTGAAGGAAAAAAAAAAGGAGCTTGTTCATCAGGGTTTGACCTCTTGTTTTTCTGCTATGTTTGCCCCATTTTGTCTGTTTTTCCTCATACTGATGTTTTCAGTCATGTTTCAGATTTCTATTGGGGGAGACTGTGTATGATGAAAGCCATTACTCAAATAGGCACACAACTAGCCTTGTATGGAGCTGCCATGTAATGCAGACACTGAATCTCCTTTTAATCTACTTTTGTCTTAATTTAGCTGGGCAGAATTATCACTGTGAGGTCCACAATGCTGCAGAGCCCACAGGAGATCTCCTTTGATGCTGTCCTTTGTGGCTGCTGGGGACTCTCAGATATAACCAGCTGCTAATACCAGGACAGCAGCCACCAGCCTTCTTCAGGAGAAACAAGTGATCCCTTGTCGTTCCATCTCTATAAGGGCAGTCTGGGGCACTGGACACTGATATAACTTGTGCCTTTGCTTTCTGTATGTGGAGGATTCTGCAAATGAAGAAAAAAAGGTTAGTACTCCATCATATGCTGCAAAACTCTGGTTCCCACAGAAATCTTTAATTTCTCAGTATTTGCACTAGCATTAGGAACCAGTAGGCAGAAACCTCTGAGGATGTGGGCCTGGTCCTGCAAACCTGCCCTCAGAGGAGGGGTTTAGGTGTAGCAGCAAGGGACTCAGTGCAGCTACTGCAGGGAAGCCCATATGTGTGATTGTCTGCACAGGGTATGCTCTTAGGACTCCATTTTAGGCCAGACGCAGTTTTTCAGCTGCACCAGGCTGCTGTAACTCTTCTGAAGGAGAAAAAACAAAAACAAAAACAAAAAAAAAAAAAAAAAAAACCTTGGAGGTTTTTTTTTTTTTTTTTGTTGTTGTTGTTGTTGTTGTTGTTTTGTTTGTTTTTCATAGGTTTCCCGGTTAACCTCACAGAGGTTCTTTGTCTGCCACACTGCAGCATGCACAACACTCTGGTGCAGCCTGTGTACAAAATGCCTGCTGCCCAGCAGCCCTGCTGTACTAGTGCAGGGTGGGAAGGACAACAACATGCTTGATTTATAATTAGTAAAGGCTTTTCCCAGATGCCTGTAATGACAAAAGTTGTTAAGTGGAGGCACTCCCCTCGCTGCTCCTGCATGCAGATGTGTTGCTGGAGAAGCTGTGAATGGCCGCATGCTAACAGACTATCTGCTTGCTCCAACATCAGCTCATTAGCAATCTGTTGGATGTTTTAATTTGTGTACTGGTGAGCGAAGCAGGTATTACAGGATTGCCCCAGACTCTAGGCACCTCTTTAACTTGGAAAGAAATAGGAAAAAAATGAACCCAGTGATGCAAGTGGAGTATTTATGCTCTCAGTTTTTGGGCTGGCTGTTGCATAGCCCCCCAGCCTGTGGGCTCCAGGTGAGCAGGGTGGTGGGGCTGGGTGCAGGCACCAGCCTGGGGCTCCCCCAGCAGCAGGGGCTGAGTGCCCCATGGGATGAACTGGCCTAGCACAGGGCTGGCATGTGGGTGGGCAGCTTGGGTTTACATTGCATTACTGCATCCTTCAGTAGCTCATTGCCGAATGACAGTGTCTGTGCAAGGTTTTCCTGTTCCTTTTGCTTTGTTTGCTGTTGTAAATATAACCACTCCAATCTACTGCTCTCCAGGTTTTGTATGGCTGAGGAGACCCACCCCTTCCAGAGGAGAATGAGCTTGTCTGGCCATAAAACACTTTGCAGCAGGCTAATGTGGCTGTATATCTGGACAACCCAATCTGCTTTTGCCAGTGCAATCAGTGCGGGTGTGAGTTATGGGCACAGGAGAGCACAGCTGCCTGCATGGGGCTGGGATTGACGAGTGGTGTGCTGCTGCACACAGATTGGGTGGAGATGAAATGTCCGGAGGAGCCTTTCCTCATGCTTTGTTCCATAACACCAGTGCTGAAGCTGTTGAGGATCATCATACCTCCACAATGAGTGGCAATGGCAGGGGCTGCGCAGTCCCTGCAAAGTGTGCCTGTGCTGGGCAGCAGGCACTGCCAGCAAACCTGTCCTGCACCGGTGCAAGTGGCTTTGCTGAGCCCCTGACATCTGCAGGAGAACTCCTTTGTTCCTCCAGCATAGGCATGCCAGGAGTAGATGTGAACCAGGATCCAATGAAAATCCTAGGATTTGTCTGCTAGGCCACGCTTTAGAGGTGGTATTTCTTTTAATGCAGCTCAGTTTTAAATATCGCCATGAAGAATTATAAATGATTGCACTAATTTACACTGAGATGTTTTGGCTGATGAAGAAATGATACCAGCTCAGGGTGGGCCTGACTTTACATCTGTGCTAACAATGTTACAGGTGCGCGGCTTCAGTCTGATTCATTTCTAAAGAGATTTTGAAGTTCACACTATAAAATGTTCTGTCAATTAAGTCAGAAATTCGGAGCAACATATTTACTTCAGCTAACAGTATGTCCTTTCAGTGCAAAGATCTCAACGATTACAGCAGTGTTTTCTAGTTCCAGCCTCATCAAAGTCCAATAAAATATTCTTATTGTAATACACACTTGTCTGTAACGTGCAAGGTTTTTGACTGCAAAGAACAGCTCTGCAAAATATATTCAGTGAGGACGAAGCAACCTAGAAGATAGCTCTAATACAAAGGCCTGTCTTTCTGTAGTGCCCTGTAGCTGAAATAAAACCAGGCAGGAGCACCTGTTTTACTAGCAGCAGGTTTTCTTGATGCACGCTTGTGCTTCCCAGTGCCATTGACTTCCAGGAATAAGGCCCTCCAATGTGCTGCAGAAGGGGCTGATTGCACTTGTCACCAATTAACAGAAGATGGGCAGGCAGATGAAAGCAAATCCTGCTTTTTTTTTTTTTTTTCTTTTTTCTTTTTTTTTTTTCTTTTTTTTTTTTTTTTACCAGGTAATAAGAGTCAAAAAAGTGCAAAGCCAGCGACATCTCCTGTGTCAGCTACGCCCCAGGAAGCAGCTCCTAGATTACTCGAGAGAGCGCAGAGTATTGTATGCTGCTTGATCCCAGTAAGTCCCAGTTCCTTAAAGTCTGTGTGAAGCAACAAACTAGTAGAAGTTGAAAAGACTCAGCCTTTCAATACATGTAACCCTTTTCCTCTCACTTTGTGTGGCTGCTAAGTGGCTGAAGTTGTTGGCTGCTCTGGGATGGCTCTGCTCCATCTCCCTTTCCCTCCCAGGCCATGCAGCAAAAGCATATTCCCTGAGACCTTTTCCTGAGTGCGCTAACAGTGCTGGTGGTTTGTTCAGGATCAGAGCCTAAAGGCAGAAGAAATGTGTCAGTTTTTTTTCTTTGCAAATTCTGGCTATGAACTTTGGACCAGTTTTGAAAGAACTGAGTTTAGTGGGGATTTTCAAATGTTTTGGGCTCTGTGAAAAGGATAACTATTTGGTATAGAAGTTTTCATGTTTGAAGGCACAGGAAACTGTGCTGTAAACCTGTGGGGTTTTACAGATGCTTGCTTTCTTCTTAGTCCTGGTCCAGAAGTATTTGTAGAATTATTTTTAATAAATGATTTGTCTTAGTAGTATTGCACAAAAAATGTGTTTTCACGTATTTAGGCCAGAGATTTGAAAAATGTGGCAGTTGCTGAGCACCTGTGGAGGGGCTCCTTTCATAAACAACCACTGGATTTCCCCATGGCCTGTTGTGTCTGCCTGAGATGTTTGTTCAGCTCTGTTCCTCCTGTGTCTCTGTTACAGCAGGACTGTAAGTGCCCCCAGGCAAGTCTGTAGTTCCATAGCCCTAAACTCTCTGTCTGTGGCTTTTCTTTTTGTTTGAGCCCGATGTAAAATTGTTTGAGTCAAACAGAATAGCTGGGGCTGGCAGGGAGGTAAGGGGAGCATCTAGGCCAACCGCCTGCTAAAAGCATGGAATTGAAAGTAGCTTGCTTGGGCTTCTGTCCAGCTGGGTTTTGTGTATCTCCACAGACATCCTCTGTGCATCATCTGTCTTCCAATGTCTTGTCACCCTTACAGTAAAAGAGTTTTCCTTCTGTTTAAGTAGAATTGTATAGGTGCAGTGACATGCTTTCCAAAGGAGCAGGTGCCTGTCTGCCCACACACGGACACACTCTTCATGCTGACTGTCACTTCTGTCCTTATGAAGTGGCTTTGGCCTTGGTGTGAGGCTGTTGTAGCTGGGGACATGTGGGAGCTGGGAACTGCTGCTCTTACCTGGTGTGATCCAGAAGGTTGCAAGACAGGAGAGAGGGTTCCTGGGGATGGCTGGACCCTGGCCCTGGAAGTGCCTGCTGGGGGCTTTTGTTGGGGCTGCCCCCGCCAGGCACCACCTCCCAACAGAGGTCTTGGGAGTGGAGTCTGGAGAGGATTTGTTTAAGGATGTAAACAAAATATGAGCTCCTTTACCCACTACCTTTCTAAAAACTGATTTTCCTTAGTTGTCTAGAAGGGATCTCATATCCTACAAGTGGTGCATGTCTTGTTTATTAGAAATTTTGTGGCTTGGTTGCATGCTGCTACTGAAAAAGCAATCATTTGGCTTCCATGCAGGTCTCCAAGCCCCACGCATGTGCCTGTCTTTGTCCTTTACACAGCTGGGCCCAGAAAAATATTTGCGTCCAGGTCTGGCCATGGCATGTTGTTCCTTAGATTATTTGGGGAAAATGGAGGATCTTGTGCTGTATATTTACTAGAGCTTGGACACCTGCCAGGTTAATGGTGGAACCGATTGCTTCTGAAACGCTTTATTTGGCTCAGTGTTTCAGGCAGAGCTGTTTGTGTACGATCCTCAAACCTGGATCTCTTTACCCAGGTGCAGTGCTCATGTCCAACAATGGGCTCTTGGAGTAGAGGACTGACCAGTCAGGCCCACCTGGTGAGCTTTGTGTCCAGGCCAGTCTCCACCGCAGCATGCCACAGGCTGCCCATGGGCTCCTGCAGCCCTGCTGGGAGGGACAGCAAACGCTGCTGGCAGGGTCCCCTCATGTATCATGAGCCTCTGCAGGCTTTTCCAGCACTGCCTGCCTTCTTTCCAGGGTTCAGGTGGTGCATACCTCAGTGTTGCAGCCTTTACAATGCCCCTGTTGTCTAAGTGCAGTGAGGCACTCTGGATGCAAATGCTCTTTTATTTTCACTAAAGCACCAAGAGCAGCACTGACAGCAAAGCAATACTATATTCTCTATACGCACAGGTAATAAATATTGCTGTTTTGAAATTTCTGCACCCACTGGGCATGGGTTGTGTTTTGCTGCATCACACAGTACAATGACAGCAAAGAAGTTCCTTCGCCTTAGCATAAAGTAAACAACAAACAAGCAGGTGCCAGTGCGGCTGTCACTGCTGCAATCAGCAGCCCCATCCAGGAATAGCGTGACTCGGCGTCACTTTCACTTCAGAAATGGAAGTAATGGCAAAGCCACTTCTCTCCTTACTATCAAAAGCTTATAAAGAGAGTGTTTCATCTAAAGTTTTGTGTAGGCACATTGTACAAATATTTCACTGAGAACATCAGAACAGCAATGCTGCTACTTTCTTTGCTGCTGCATGGGAGCTACCAGCATAGCCACCAATGTCTGTCAGAGGGTTTTTATCCTGTTTCCTTTATGCTTTTTAAATTCTAATATTTCCTTTCTTCTACCCACTCCCCATTGCGACTGAAGAGCAAAGCTTAGCCTAACAAGAGCTAAATAACGCACAAATATATACAGGTAGCACTGCAGCTTTGAAGTCCAATATAGGAGGAATGAAAGTTCCTGCTAGTTGGTGCCCTACTGGAGGTTATCTGCATTTGGTGAGCTCCCAATGTACTATATGAAGTCTTTCAAGGAGCAGCACTGTAGTAGAAACTGCTGAAGTATTTGCCCAATAACAAGTGACAGGAAAGTTGCAAGTTTTCCCCTCCTTTGCTAGCAACTGGATGAAGCCAGGTAGCTGACCCATGCAGCTCCTGGTGCCAGCAGGTAGGTGACCATCTGCGTTTGGGTGGCCCTGCTCCCTGGGGAGGCAGCAGAGACAGACCACTCCTCTAAGGACCTACTCCACCTTTTTTGAGAGAAGGCACTGGGTAAAAACAATTTCACAACACTAGTGGCAGGATCTTGACCATCAGCCACAAGGGACAAGCACCGCTGCAGCAGAGAGGCCTCAAACTCTTGGCCAAAACCTGACAGTAAAATCTGATAAAGAGCTTAAAGGGATCAAAGCCACAAGGTGTTGTTCCATGCAGGGTGATCAGACACTTGAACACACCTGTTTCTGGAATAAAAATATGATATCAAGTGGTAAAAATATAAGAAAAAATGTCAAGCTTGACAAAGGAGAAAATGAAGTCTGCAGTGCTGTGGGATGGGGGAAATCACAGGCTTGGTCAGTCCAGGAGAGGGTGTGAGAAGAGGGAAAACAGATTGTATTGTCTGAGAGAAACTGGGGGATGTCTGATGCTGCAACTGATTTTGTGGTGCGTGTTTTTTCTCCACAGCGTGATCTTTGCCTTGTCTGAGACAAGAAGCCTAACTCCCACCCACATCCTGCAGGACTCCCTTTTCATTCCAACTCTCCCCAGTGTCTCCAGATAAAGTCACCCTGGGGGATGCTCTCAGCCTGTCCAAACACCCCACAGCTGACTGCAGGCGCGCTTATGCCACAGCAGGAGGGGAGAGTGATGCTTCAGGACAGGACTCTGTGGTAAGGTGCAGAAATCCAAATGCATTCATGTGGCTGTGCTGCCCAGCAGTGGGGATGGGTGCTTGCTGTGATACCAGGTGAGCGTGTGTACCCCAAATTAATCAAAAAGTGGTCATGATAAACCAGAGCAACCTCCTGTTGCATGGCAAAGCATCTGGTAGAGCTGCTTGGCCTCAGAGATGTGTGTGTGCAGGAATGTCCATGGGTGCCAGTGGGGAAAGAAGGGGCAAGGGGAGCGCGGCTCCCAGTGCTGCTGCGTCAGGCCTGGCATGGCCCCATCTCAATTATTTCCAGGCAGCGTCATGCTCCCTTTGCAGCCCACGGAGCTGCCAGGCAGGCTGCCAAAGGAGGCAGCAGTTTGGCAGGTTTTTAAACACTGACTGCGAGAGCGTGCAATGGGCCATTTGTACCATATGGCAACCAAGAGCTAATCCAGGAGAGGGTGCTGGGCAGCACGGCAGGCCAGTGCCGAAATGCCATTTAGCAGGGGAACATCAGCCCAGGTGGCATGAGTCCACAATGCTGAACTGCAAGGGAGAGCTGGGCAGCAGAGGATGGTCTGGTTTCTGAAACTACCGATGTCTAATTCCTCCCACCATCCCCATTCACTGAGCACTTAGAAATACAGTTATGTAGAGTGTAAGGCCATGCTATAAATATGTAAATAGATATTTCAATACAGATAACATATTTTGTATGTATGTATCGCTCTGGGAAGTGTGATGAAGAAAAAGGTAGAGCTCTGTGGGAAAAAACTATTTCTGCCTCTGGTCTAGGATGCTGATGGGAAAGACTGTACTGCCCTGACCTGTTTGTAGGGGATCGATTGATCTCAAGGGGCACCAGCAGGATGGGAATCCTGAGCTTCAGCTGCTCTTGACGATCTTGGCCCTGGGAAGTCAAGTAGATCTGGTTCATGGACGTCTTTCCTTTGAAAGGATGTTTTATCCTGCAAAGCTCAGTTGTAAGGGGTTTCATTTACAGTCTTGTTATATTAAACAAATGACATCATCCAATCATTTGCTCTCTGCTCTCGGGCTCTAATGGATAGTGGTTGTCACAGTTATTGATTTTTTCTTCTCTTACAGAAATCTGGTACTTCAGGAATATTGAGTCATGCTATTATCCAGACAGGTGCCAGCTCTGAGTGACAGACAACAGGCTGTTATCACTGTAAACACTTGATAGCTAGCAAAAACAAAGGAACACGAATGTCATTTATCCACTAAAACACTATAAATAAAATATAGACTTGGTAGCTCTTTCATGACTAAGCTTATAGAGAAGATGGGATTTGTCACTCTAGAACTCCTTGTGTGCTCCCCTTGCCGTGGCGGCTGCAAGCAGAAGTGAGCTGATCCCCACCCAGTGCGTGCTGATGCCGGCTGAGAGCAGTGAGAGTGCCTGTGCTGGCCTGGATGCTGCTGACTTCAGTAGCTGCAGCACTTCTTGGTGTGCCTTGCTCTTCTTGGGACACCAGCGCGTTTTTGGATGGCTGCTGCATGTCAAGTGGCTGTCTTGGATGAAGCAGTCCAAAGTGATGAGTGGCTGCAGCAATCTTCAACTCCCCTGAGGTACATGTAATTAATTTTTCTTCTAACAGGCATCACCTTGTTCTTGCCCTCACCCAGTTTCATTCACCAGAGGTTTTCAGGTATGAACAAGGAGGGCCTATGTCTCCTCTCACATGTGGGTGCACAGTCAGCCCTGCTTGCTGCTCAGGAGCCTGGAGCAGCACAGTGCTGCCTGGATCTGACCCACACCACTCGCTGTGAAAGCGAACAGCCGGCTTGGTCAGGATATGGCAGGATCGCTGTGCTTCTTGCTTTAGCTAAGGGAAGAGGGTAAGATTGAGTGGTAAGTTATGAACTGGTAATCTAAAAGTAAAAGACTAGGAAAGGATGCCCCAAAGCCAGCATTCAGTACATGCTCCCAACCAGCTGTACATTTCTTCCCCTTTTTGCCCTGAAAAACTCAAAGTGAATGTAAAAGCAGAGAGAACCCCAAGGCAGCTGCGGGGTGGACCGGGGAGAAGCCCCAATGTGCCAGCCCTTTCTTGTATGTCCACCGGCTCGTGGTGACGGGATGTGCCCAGTGCATGGCTGTGTGTCTGCAGCATGGCCCACATGGTGCCATGGCACTACAAGGGCTGGTGCTTGCACACGCAGTGCTGGGGCCTCCTCCCATGTCAACCACACCTCACCTGGCTTACTGGCTGTCGTGGTTTAACCCGACCGGCAGCTAAACACCACGCAGCCGTTCGCTCACCCTCCCCCCTCCCTCTCTGGGACGGGGGAGAGAAATGGAAAGTGAAGCCCGTGAGTTGAGATAAAGACAGTTTAATAAGGACAGGAAAAAAAAAAAAATAACAAAATAATAATAACAATAATAATAATGATGATACAATGGTGATAATACGAAAGTAATAATAGTATGTACAAACAAGTGATGCACAATGCAATTGCTCACCACCCGCTGACCGATGCCCAGCCTAACCCCGAGCAGTCCGGCCCCCTCCCCCCGGCTAGCCACCCCTATATATTGTTTAGCATGACGTCAGATGGTATGGAATACCCCTTTGGCTAGTTTGGGTCACCTGTCCTGGGTCTGTCCCCTCCCAGCTCTTACTGCACCCCCCAGCCTGCCCGTTGGCAGGACAGAGCAAAGGCTGAGATGTCCTTGGCTTAGTATAAGCACTGCTCTGCAACAATTAAAGCATCGGGGTGTTATCAGCACTCTTCTCATTCTAAGCCAAAACACAGCATTCCACCAGCTACTAGGAAGAAAATTAATTCTGTGCTAACTGAAACCAGGACATCTATCCACCCCTTATTCCATACCATTTATGTCATGCTCAGGTTACACTCTTTTCCATACATTCTAATTAGTCACCTATAGTAATCATGGTAGTGATAACATACAGTATAATATACTATTTAACATGGTGCAATTCAGTTCATGGGCTATTCTCACCCAGTATTAAATCTCCTTGAGGTACACACCGGACCTCTCCGTTCTTTTGCATCACCCACCAAGTATATCCAGGTCCCTGAGCGAAAACAATTCCACGAATAGGTTTGCCTTTTCCTGAGGCAGGAGTAGCCCAGACTGTTTTACCCAGCATATTTTTTACATGCACTACAGGAACTTTATCCCCATCTACAGTACGTAACAGGTTTGATTGGGCAGGTCCAGCTCGGTTGGTAGATCCCCTAGTATTGACTAACCAGGTGGCCTTTGCCAAATGCGTATCCCAGTTTTTGAACGTCCCAGCGCCCATTGCTTTCAAGGTAGTCTTTAACAGGCCATTGTATCGTTCAACTTTCCCGGAGGCTGGTGCATGATAGGGGATGTGATACACCCATTCAATACCATGTTCTTTGGCCCAAGTGTCTATAAGGTTGTTTCGGAAGTGAGTCCCATTGTCTGATTCTATTCTTTCTGGGGTGCCGTGTCGCCATAGGACTTGCTTTTCAAGGCCCAGGATGGTGTTCCGGGCGGTAGCATGAGGCACAGGATATGTTTCCAGCCATCCGGTGGTTGCTTCCACCATTGTAAGTACGTGGCGCTTGCCATTGCGAGTTTGAGGGAGTGTGATGTAATCAATCTGCCAGGCCTCTCCATATTTATATTTCAGCCATCGTCCTCCATACCAAAGAGGCTTTGACCGTTTGGCTTGCTTGATTGCAGCACATGTTTCACAGTCATGAATAACCTGTGCTATAGCGTCCATGGTCAAGTCCACCCCTCGATCACGAGCCCATCTGTATGTTGCATCTCTACCTTGATGGCCTGAGGTGTCATGGGCCCATCGGGCTATAAATAATTCACCTTTATGCTGCCAATCCAGGTCCACCTGAGCTACTTCAATCTTAGCAGCCTGATCCACCTGCTGGTTGTTTTGATGTTCTTCAGTAGCCCGATTCTTGGGCACATGAGCATCTACGTGGCGTACTTTCACAGCCAGGTTCTCTACCCGAGCAGCAATATCTTGCCACAATGCAGCAGCCCAGATAGGTTTGCCCCTACGCTGCCAGTTGTTTTGCTTCCATTGCTGTAACCATCCCCACAGGGCATTTGCTACCATCCATGAATCGGTGTAGAGATAGAGAACTGGCCATTTTTCTCGTTCAGCAATGTCTAAAGCCAGCTGAATGGCTTTCACTTCTGCAAACTGACTCGATTCACCTTCTCCCTCAGCAGCTTCTGCAACTCGTCGCGTAGGACTCCATACAGCAGCCTTCCATCTCCGATGCTTCCCCACAATACGACAGGACCCATCAGTGAACAGGGCATATTTCTTTTCATTCTCTGGCAACTGGTTGTACAGTGGGGCTTCTTCAGCACGACCCACCTCCTCCTCTGATGATATCCCAAAGTATTTGCCTTCTGGCCAGTCCATGATCACTTCCAATATTCCTGGGCGACTGGGGTTTCCTATTCGAGCCCGCTGAGTAATCAGTGCAACCCACTTGCTCCATGTAGCATCAGTTGCATGATGCGTAGAGGGGACCCTTCCCTTGAACATCCAGCCTAGTACCGGTAATCGGGGTGCTAGGAGGAGCTGCGCTTCAGTACCAACCACCTCCGAAGCAGATCGAACTCCTTCATATGCTGCCAATATCTCCTTTTCAGTTGGAGTATAGCGGGCCTCAGATCCTCTGTATCCCCGACTCCAAAACCCCAGAGGCCGACCTCGAGTTTCCCCAGGTTCTTTCTGCCAGAGGCTCCAGGTGGGGCCGTTCTCCCCGGCTGCAGTGTAGAGCACATTCTTTACATCTGGTCCTGTTCGAACTGGCCCAAGGGCTACTGCATGGACTATTTCCTGCTTGATTTGTTCAAAGGCTTGTCGTTGTTCAGGGCCCCATTCAAACTCATTCTTCTTACGAGTTACTTGGTAGAGTGGGTTTACAATCAGACTGTAATTTGGGATGTGCATTCTCCAAAACCCCACAACACCTAGGAAAGTCTGTGTTTCTTTTTTGTTAGTTGGTGGAGACATAGCTGTTATTTTGTTGATCACATCCATTGGGATTTGACGACGTCCATCTTGCCATTTTATTCCTAAAAACTGGATCTCCCGTGCAGGTCCTTTGACTTTATTTTGTTTTATGGCAAAACCGGCTTTCAGAAGGATTTGGACTATTTTCTTCCCTTTCTCGAAAACTTCCTCTGCTGTGTCACCCCACACAATAATGTCATCGATGTACTGCAGGTGTTCAGGAGCTTCCCCCTGCTCTAGTGCAGACTGGATCAGCCCATGGCAAATGGTAGGGCTGTGTTTCCACCCCTGGGGCAGCCTATTCCAAGTATATTGGACTCCCCTCCAAGTGAAGGCAAATTGTGGCCTGCACTCTGCTGCTAGAGGGATGGAGAAAAATGCATTAGCGATATCAGTTGTGGCGTACCACTTGGCTGCCTTCGATTCAAGTTCATACTGAAGTTCCAGCATGTCCGGCACTGCAGCACTCAGTGGTGGCGTGACTTCGTTCAGGCCGCGATAGTCCACTGTTAGTCTCCACTCGCCATTAGACTTTCGCACTGGCCATATGGGACTATTGAAAGGTGAATGAGTCTTGCTGATCACTCCTTGGCTCTCCAATTGACGAATTAGCTTATGGATGGGAATCAGGGAGTCTCGGTTGGTGCGATATTGCCGCCGGTGCACAGTTGTGGTAGCAATTGGCACTTGCTGTTCTTCGACCCTCAGCAACCCCACAACAGAGGGGTCCTCTGAGAGACCAGGCAAGGTAGATAATTGTTTAATGCCCTCTGTCTCTAAGGCAGCAATACCAAAAGCCCACCGGAACCCTTTTGGGTCCTTGCAGTATCCTCTTCTAAGATAGTCTATGCCAAGGATACATGGAGCATCCGGACCAGTCACAATGCGGTGCTTTTCCCACTCATTCCCAGTCAGACTCACTTCAGCCTCCAATACAGTCAACTGCTGAGATCCCCCTGTCACTCCACAAATATAGATGGGCTCTGGTCCTTTATAGCTCGATGGCATTATAGTACATTGTGCACCGGTGTCTACTAAAGCCTTATACTTCTGTGCGCGTGATGTGCCAGGCCATCGAATCCACACAGTCCAATAAACTCGATTGTCCCTTTCCTCCCCCTGGCTGGAGGCAGGGCCCCCCTAATCCTGGTCAGAATCTTCCTCGTTTCTGTGTTTGAAGGACTGTCTGCTGGAAGTTGGAGCAGCAAACTTTTCGGAGAATCCCTTTTTCCTGATTGTTTTCTTTTGCAACTCACGTACCCGTGCCTCTAGGGTCGCGGTAGATTTTCCATCCCACTTTCTCATGTCCTCTCCATGGTCTCGTAAGTAAAACCACAGGGTGGCACGGGGTGAGTACCCACCATATCGTCTTCCTTGTGTGGGTGAACGCCTACCCCTGACAGCTGAGACACTGCTTTGTACAGGTGCGAAGGAGAATAATCTCTCTTCAAGTTGGTGAACCTTTTCAGAAAGTTTCTCCCAAGTGTTCTCCTTTGGTCGGTGGGCACTGGTTGGTTCAGGTGGGGAGGACAATAGATTCTCTTCAAGTTGGTGAACCTTTTCAGAAAGTTTCTCCACAGCTGAGACGCAGGCCTGTAAGGAAGAGGAGAGACTTTCTTCGTACTGCCGGAGTTGTTTAGCCGCTTCACCCACTGTGGGTTCCTCATCCTCTTTCCAGGCCATTATTGCCAATGAGCTGGCATATGATGATGGTGCACTCCGTACAAACTTCCGCCACATGGGTCGTGTACACTTGACTTCATCTGGATCTGTGGATGTTTGTTTGAGGTCTGGATCCTCATAAATCACTTCCCGTACGGCTAATTCCCTCAGGTACTGGATTCCCTTCTCCATAGTGGTCCACTTGCCTGGTAGACATAAAATATCTTCCTTGAAGGGATACCTTTCCCTCACAGCTGAGAGGAGACGCCTCCAGAGGCTGGTGGGTCGTGCTCCATCTGCAATTGCTTTGTCAATGCCGGCGTCTCGAGCAAGGGATCCCAGCCGCTTGGCTTCCCTGCCGTCTAATTCCACACAATTGGCTCCAGAGTCCCAGCACCGGAGCAGCCAGGTGACAAGCTGCTCACCTATACAGCGACCAAAATCTTTTCGCACATCTCGTAGCTCGCGCTCGTTTAGGCTTCGGGTAGTTACTGTTGCTCTTTCGGCATCCTCATCTTCCTCCTCCTGAATCCTTGACGGCCCAGCGTCGTCATCATCTTCGTCATCTCTATACTTAGTTTTGGCAGAAGCCTTACCTGGATTGGCAGAAGACTCTCTGCGTTCTAAACGACTTGAATTTCTATACCATATTTTCACCTTCTCTACAGGGGCAGCTTGCACTGCTACTGCTCGTTTCTCTGACTTTGTTACAGGATCTGCCACAGGGGTTGGAATGCCCTCTGCAGGGTCAACTTGCACTGCTACAGCTCGTTTCTCTGACACGGCCACAGGAGCTGGAGCGGCTACAGGAGCTGGAGTTGGAGCTGGAGCAGTTGCAGGAGCTGGGACTGGAGCAGCAGTAGGAGCTGGAGCTGGAGCGGCTTCAGGAGCTGGAGCTGGAGCGGCTTCAGGAGCTGGGACTGGAGCAGTTGCAGGAACTGGGACTGGAGTAGCGGCCGGAGCTGGAACTGGAGCGACTGCAGGAACTGGGACTGGAGCAGCTGCAGGAGCTGGAGCTGGAGCAGCTTCAGGAGCTGGGACTGGAGCAGTTGCAGGAGCTGTAGCTGGAGCGGCTGCAGGAGCTGGGACTGGAGCGGCTGCAGGAGCTGGGACTGGAGCGGCTGCAGGAGCTGGGACTGGAGCGGCTGCAGAATCCACCGTAGGGGTCACAGTGGCCGTTGGATCTGTCACAGGGTTTGGAGTGGCCGCAGGGTCTGTCACTAAGTTGACAGCAGTATCAATGGCAGCTCGATAGGCATGAGCCAGGCCCCAGCACGTTACAATGATTTGTGTTACTTTGGAACTGCCAGAATCATTACACCTTTTTTTCAAGCATTCTGCCAGTTTTTGAGGATTTTGCCATTGTTCAGGGGTGAATTTCCAACACACTGGGGGTGCCAACTGCTCTAGATGCCTGCCCATATCCACCCATACTCCCTGCCACCCACAACTATACTGCCTCCGGGCAGATCTCCGGATGAGCTTCATAAGTAGTTGTTTAACTTTAAGCAGAATCTGAAGTGCATTCATGAGGCAGAACAACAAGACTATGGTATTCTGAGTATTCCAGAAATATTCAATATCTTGGAGAGCTATTGTGACAAGCTCAGGGGATAAGAGGGTGGTGAAGGAGGAAGGCAGAGTGACCCAGGAGGATACAGGGGTGGTGAAGGAGAAAGGGAGAGTAAGCAAGTAAGGAAAAATATCCTCCCCTTTCCCCTCCACAGATTGACTCTCTAATGGAGAAAAACAATAGGTATAATTGCTAATAGTTCCCAAGATGCTGTTTCCAAAGTACAGAGTCCACGATGTTACTGAGTATAAATACCAAGTTAGAGTCATGACCAGATATCTTATCGTCTCATAAGCCATTGCTATAACACTTAGTACCATAATGGTCTGAAACCAGGGCCCGGAGAGGAGAAACAACACTACAGAGAGCAAATACGGAAAATAATGTACTATAATACTCAATTTGGAAAACAGGCGCAGCAGAGTTGTGATTAAAGCAATCAGCATCATGACAAGTGACTATTAAGCAGGTCTAATCCTTACACCAATTTTAGTTTAACACACTCTGATCAGATCTGCCGTTATCTCAACCTTTCGGGCCCCACGTTGGGCGCCAAAAAGACTGTCGTGGTTTAACCCGACCGGCAGCTAAACACCACGCAGCCGTTCGCTCACCCTCCCCCCTCCCTCTCTGGGACGGGGGAGAGAAATGGAAAGTGAAGCCCGTGAGTTGAGATAAAGACAGTTTAATAAGGACGGGAAAAAAAAAAAATAACAAAATAATAATAACAATAATAATGATGATGATACAATGGTGATAATACGAAAGTAATAATAGTATGTACAAACAAGTGATGCACAATGCAATTGCTCACCACCCGCTGACCGATGCCCAGCCTAACCCCGAGCAGTCCAGCCCCCTCCCCCCGGCTAGCCACCCCTATATATTGTTTAGCATGACGTCAGATGGTATGGAATACCCCTTTGGCTAGTTTGGGTCACCTGTCCTGGGTCTGTCCCCTCCCAGCTCTTACTGCACCCCCCAGCCTGCCCGTTGGCAGGACAGAGCAAAGGCTGAGATGTCCTTGGCTTAGTATAAGCACTGCTCTGCAACAATTAAAGCATCGGGGTGTTATCAGCACTCTTCTCATTCTAAGCCAAAACACAGCATTCCACCAGCTACTAGGAAGAAAATTAATTCTGTGCTAACTGAAACCAGGACACTGGCTTCCTGCAACAGCTCACAGTTCAAAAGAAGCTAAACCAGCTACACTGAATTTACTGGAGGAAGATGGTTAGTATGCACATCATTTCTGTGTCTACACAGCACTTGAATAGCCTGGGCCTTTCTTTATTACACCAGTGGATAGCAGGCTTACACAAGCAAATGCAATCAGCTTCTACATCAGGAGGAAGAGAAATCTGTGGCTGTTGGTAAAAACCCTTTTGGGTATTTAAAGCTGTGACGTGATCTGAGGGAGCTGTTGGTTATAATCCCACAGCTGTCCAGGACTTGCTGTTTAAACAACATAGCACCTTGGTGATCCCATACATCCGTCGCTGGTAGTGCGGTGACAGTGGTGAAGGCTGCCTGTGCTTTAAAAAAGGGCTTGGGAGCAGCAATGCCAAGAGTATGTGGGGTGTCTCAGCAGTGTGGCACTCCGGAGGCCTTGAGCCATCAAAGAGGTCCTCTTCTCTTGCTTCAGGCTCTGCTCAGTTCCAGCCATGAACCTTTAGTAGGTCACAGTTGACTTTTGGTCTTAAACTTCTCTGCTAATACTTCCTCTTGTAACTCCCCCTCTCCTTTTGCATTCTCAGTGTGCCCAGCTTCTTTCATAGACTTGAGTCCTATCTAAGCCTAGTGGGTGATTTCAATTCTCACAAAACCCATCTTGGAGTGCTGCCAGATTTCCCAGCACAAGGGTACAATGCAGGTACTTGCATTTGCGAAATGTTTGGTTTCAGGTGTAACAAGCACTGTTTTGCAAGCTTTTTCATATGTCAGAGTTGTCAGGTTTTCTTCTTCCAAGCTGGGATGCCTGTCAAAAGCAGCAGCTGGTTTGTCTGACAGTATTAACTGCTACAAACCCCACTGCTAATTGTGCATCCTTTACTGTTTGTCTTTTCTTAGTGCCTCCTCTGCTGTCTTGCTAGGCAGACTTCCCAAGCAGAAAGTGAGCAGCTTGGTTATTTTTCCTCTTGGCTAGATCTTTTATGGTTTCTCACTTGCTTTCAGCGGGCCCAAGAAGAACATCTTCTAGGGGAAAGTCTGCTGTGTTCCCATTGGGCCTCCTCACACCCCGTGCTCAGCTGTGGCTGGCTAGTGTCACCTAGCACATCATCCCACAGGGCTCTCCCAGCAGTGACACACACTGCTTGGTGCAGCTTGGGCCATATCCTGCCTTGACTTCAGGTGGAACATGATTTTGTAGCGAGGCTTTGGCTCATTCCTCCTGCGAGCTGTGCCTGGACATGATAATGGACACCTTTCTCTGGAGGTCTTTGTCTGGTGAGGCAGAAGATAACATGTATAAGTTGACATCTGTTAAGCTATATAGTGCCCAGAAAGTGGATTTCAGAACCCCTGAAACAATGTAAATACATTGAAAAAAGAGAATTAAAAAAGATAGATGCTAAGCCATTCTGTAGATTTAAATCATAAAACTTTAATCGAATTAATAAGTTCAAATCTGTTTCTAGATATAGGCTATTTCATTGAGCTAAAGCTATTTCCCCTTTAGAAGATATTCTGTAATTTATGACTGCTTATGTAGAGGATACAATAGTTTGCATAAAATAAATAGAACTGGAGGCTCTTTGGCTGTGCTGTGGTGCTGAAACCTCATTTACCATCTCCTTTAAAATGTACATCTCTCTCAGACTCCAAAATTCTTTTCTACAGAAAAGCAAGCTTAGGCTATGAGCTGGGATTTATACAGTTGTTTCTGGAATTGTTTCTGAAAGCGTGATACAATAAAAACTTGATTATAGGACTGCAGCTACTTGTCCTGAAGGAAATGAAACCACTCTTGTTTTGGTAAAGGTGGCTAACCTGAAGGTAGAAGCCACAGCCTGGAATATTTCGCAGATTCACATTTCTGTTTGTTGATTCCATGTTAAACAGAATAACCAAGCATGCTGAAGGTAAAGCCCTCATTTAATTAACCCTCTTGGTGTAGTACCATGTGATTAAATGTGACTGAGCTGCTCCTTGGGGCTTCTGCTACTGAAAATACTAACAATAATAATTTGTTTTGTTTTTATATTTAAACACATTATTGCATAGCTCGGTGCAGAGATAATTACCAATTTTATCTCCTGTGTTTTTCATTAATAACAATAAAGGGTTGTAGGTTAAAAACTCATTTAATTGCCTTTATGTTAATGACATTATGAATAGCCTTAGCCACAAGATTCTAATTCTGTCCAGTATCCTGTTTCTCAGTAAAGCCCCAGGAGAGCTGCTCATTTTATCAGCATTACTGATTCAGAGTTTTTCCTTGCAGGTGGGTTTTTGTACATAATCAGAATTAATGCACAACACATTTTGTAAGGAACAGAGTAGAAGCACTCTGAATAAGTAATTAACTAGAGTGCTCTAGGAAAAATGCCTGAGCAAATTTTTTAGCATATTCATAAAACATTAAGAACAGTCACAAACACAGTGGAAACAATTTACTGGTAATGTGCTTTCATGCCATTTTCTAACTCTCTTCTTCCCCCCTCCTCCCCTTTTTCTTTTAATGAATGGAGAGAAAAAAAAAAAAATAGGAAAGAAAAGATTTCAGTTCTTTCATTAAGGGGCACCTGCCCTTGGAACAGATCATGTTCCGAGCTGCGTTGGACAAGGATTTACCAGAAGATAAATAGAATACGAGGCTTGTAACAGAAAATAGACTTTCTTCTCCTCCATGTACAAATGGCCTCCTCTCTGCACCACCTTCTGGGTCCTGAAAGACACAGAAGGAAAGGTTATCTGAGCTACTTCTGCATCTACTGATAATTAAAAATAAAGATGCTGATGGAGGGCAATTTACAACATGCCAAAGAGAATGTTTTTTTCATTGTTTGGATGAGTAAAGTGCTTGGGTCTTGTCCGCATGCTCAGGACATGTTAAATACTTGTATTTCCTATAGCTCAGCCATAGGATCTGTGTGTCCCTGTCCCTGGTCCTGGTCCTGCTCCCTGTCCTCCAGCCCAGCAGCGGGTGGGCCAGGAATGTCCTGCAGGGGTGGCTGCTGCAGACCTGTGGAGGTGCCTTGGGCTGAGGGCTCTGCACTGCAGGAAGACCCAAAACAGAGACTTGCCTTGTACCTGGCTGGTACTCTGCAGCCAGCCCAGGCACTGCAGAAATTTGCAATAGCCTGGCTGGGGCAATGGGTGCTCAGCATGGCAGCCATGCACCTCAGAAGTTCTGGAGCAGTGGGATTAAGTTGAGGTTATAAAAATCTTAAAAAATTATTATTAATAATAATAAAAAGTCTGATTTTTTTTTATTTATTATTATTTTTTTGAGTCCTGGCTCCTGAGTTTTTGCTTGTCACCAGAATAGCAAGGAAAGTGTCTGCTTATTGGAGTGGGAGCTGCGGTATGCTGGTGGGCAGGTGGCTCCCGGGGCTTCGGCTGCATCAGGGAAACAATGAATCCTGTATGGCCTGCAGCACAGCTCTGTTCTGTACGTGAAGGTGAGAGACCAAGGTGGTCATTTGGTTGTAAGCCAGCTTCTCTTCTGGATCTGTCCTGAGGGGAAGCTGGAGATGTCTGCATCTGGTGAGCCAGGGATGCGGCTGGACTGAGGTCCTGTGGTGGACCTCAGCTGAAGGTGGCCTTGCCCTTCAGTCCCAGCATGGCAAGCTGCACTGGCACTGCTTTTCCCTTCAGAGGTGGAAGCTCTCAGTTTTCATGAGGGCTGCTGAGTGAGCCTATGTTGCTTGGCTGGGCAGAGCCTCCTGGTGAAGGCCCAGGAATGCTGGGCTCTTGAAGGCTGTCACTGCCATTTGGTGTGGAAGCTGAGAGCTGGAGCAGAGGTCCTGCCCTGCCAGGCCTGCCCTCTTGGCCACTGAAATTCCCCTGGCAACTCTTTGCTCAGTGATCTTTCTGACAGGCAGCAAAAGCACAGTTGTTTGCTTATTTTGCTTAAAAATAGTTTTCTAAATTTGCAAGCAACAGTTCTGCCTGTCTGGAGCCTGGTGCCCTAGGCTGTGTGACAGCATGAGTGACCACAGGCATGGCCCAATCTTATTGTGACAGTGCTGGGGACATTGATATGACAAAGCCATGTACAAATCTATCAGTTTTCCCTTCCCATCGTGGGCAGGTGGAGGGAGATGTTGTGCCCATGGCTATTTGGCATGCTCAGGTGGACACAGGGACCCACAGCTGCAGCTCTGGGTCACCAGAAGCTGGGGTACCTGAAACTGGTTTGGAGGCAGAGGGGCTGGTGCATGGTGAGGGTGACAAGCTGGAGACATTCTGCTTTGCATTGACCCCTTTTCAATTTCTTTCTCAATCTGTACATAAAATTTCAAAGTGAAAAGTCATTTTTGGATGTCTAAAATGGATGGCTCTAAGCAGAAACATTTAGAAATGGCCACCCTCTCCTCACAGGAAGGGATAAAATAAAAATGATGTGCTCTTTCTTAAGAAAGCTTCTATGAAAAGATGTTTAGTCTAAATATTGCAGGCAATATTTTAGATATGCAGCTTTCCTCAACTTGTGCCAGGGTTGGCCATGCTCTGTGGCTGGTTCGGGTCAGGACTCGTCTCATTATTTGGAAAGAAACATATGTGCTGTTATAAGGTAGGAGATCTAGCAACCAACTGGCAACCTAATTTCTGTCCATAGTTGATATAAAACTGGATTCTGGCAGTTTTCCCAGCATATGAAAGGAAAATATTTTAAGAAAGTAGGTATTTAGTTCCTCGAGCTTAAGTAGAAATTTTTCTGACCTAATACCTGCAGCCTGAAATCATTTTGCCAGAGCAACATCCATCCCTATTTTGATGGTAAAATGTGTAATGTGTCCTTCAACAGTTCATTAATTAGTGGTTTGTGTGCACCTAGCTAACTATGCAACCCCTAGGCTTTTCAGTTGTATGTTGCACCATTTACTATTACAACAACTTACTCATCAGCAAAAAATCCTAAAAATGAGCACAAGCTACTTCTGAATGTGTGCATCAGACATTTTAGTCTTGGAGCTAGCTCTGTAAAAGGTAGGGATTTAAAAATAACAAAACAAAACCCGTGAAAATTATCCAATCCATGAAAAATATGCAGCCTCAGTAACACAGCATCACAGCAGATCCACTGGCTCTGTGCAGAAGTAGTTGCAAGCCCTGTCTTGGGGGTCTCTGACAAAAAGGGTTCATGCTTCTGAGGCACCCACATGCGGTGTCCCCTTCCCAACGTCAATAGGTGTACAGCTCGCAGGGCACCAGCAGGATCAAGCTCTGAGTTCCTATGATGTTTAGCACCCTCGGGTAGTGTGGTTGTTTCTTTGCAGCTCCATTTCTTTAATGTTTGTTTTTCTGCAAATGACCTACTCTCCTTCATTATTAAGTATAAAAGCATGGAGGAATTACTTATGCAATCTTTTCTATCTTTTGTAAAGGAGGAGGGGGGAGATTGTCAATTGCTTTTGAATAATGACTTGTACTTACACTGATCTGATGTTGTGAATTCACCACCTTTCCAGAGCTAGGCACATTCCCTAACATTTTGCAGTGGTAAATATGTAGACCTACCACTTATCTAGTAAAAAATGAGTATTGTTGCGATAGATTGGAAAGAATAAAAACAAACTAATGTATATTTTTCAACTTCCTGGTGCTTTAACCTTTCTTAAGAAAAGACTCATGGGACATAATTGAAGGAAAATGTTTTTCTTTAGCAGATGGATTGCTTTGCTCCGATAATATTTTAGTTATGCCAATAAAATGAAGGGTACACAGAAAACCATGAAACTGCCAGCAGTTGTTAGTGCATGACTATTACCAAGGCAGAAATGAGGCCAAAGCAGTGATAAATGTGCACATCTCCCTCTCCATCAGCTGAGGAATGACCTGGGTACACTTTACATCTGAGCACCGAGTGGGCCAACATTTTTCACAGCAGCACTTAATAGTGGACATTAACTTAGCCCTCTCCAAAAGGGCTGACCTGGAGGCTACCCTCTGCGGTTCTCCAAACTGTAATCACTTCTTCAGTCTATAATTTTATCAAATAGCATGCACCTTTTCCAGCCACTTATTGGCCAATTAAGTCAAGTTCTCACTGAGGGGGTCCAGCTGGCTTCAAGTTATCTTAGATGAATTGATTGAAGACATTCTGCAATCTATGAACCCAGTTTAATGATCTAGGTGATAATACTTGTAATTCTTCTCAGTCAAGGGAATTTGCTGCAGCTGTTGTCTGCAAATCCATGTTCTGATACAGTGAAGTACCAGAAGAGCATTAATCCGCCCTCAGAGTTTTATAGCGATGGCTGCATTGCAAAATGGGAAATTTAAGATTCACACAGCATTGCCAAGTGAAAACAATTTTTTATTGACGTGTTTTTATTTTATTTTATTCTATTGTGTTAAAGAGGTTATGTGGAAGAATACATTATTGATAATACTTAAAATTGGCAACTATACAGCAGTACAAAATAGCCTGCTAAAATATTGCATAAAATGTTTGAGATTGAAAATGAGATTTGCCTCAGAGCATGAACAGATCCCTTTTAAAACTGGGAGGTGGAGCAGAGCTCTACAAATAAAGCTACTGGGCGAGATCAGCTCATTGATGTGTTTGGTTAATGATAGGACAGTTTGTTTATTCCAGAGTTACTTTGGGGTAAATGAGACAGTAATCTAATGCCCCCACTTTTTTCTTTTTTTTTCTTTTTTTTTTTTTTTTTAATTTGAAGTGTTTTGTGGAAGGCATGAACAAATACTGGGGAACTGATGCTACCCCATGATTCCATAGCATGAACAGGTAAAGAGGCTGGAACCCTTCCCTTCCCCAGACCTGGAGCTATTGAAGTGCTGCTGAAGAGGTGTCGGACCTTGGCACTGGCCTGAAATGTATCTGTGAGACCTGCAGCAGCTGCACCAGGACCTGTGAAAACACAAAAAGAATCATGTTTGCTTGTCCTGGTGGCACATGGCACATGCCTCTTTTCTGAGCCACATGAATGTTCATGCCCTCCCTGTGAAACAAATATAACTAATGCTAGGGAATATTTTTCGTATTGAAAATTCAACATACTTAGTAATGAATATCCTATTCCATCTGTGAAGTTTGTGTGTGTGAAGTGGGGTGGCTGGGTTTTGGTTTTCACACAGAAGAGGCAGCTGCACTTTTAATGTATGTTGTCCTGCAGGCACACATTCACTTCTGGGGTGAAGGGACATCCCCTCCTGCCCAGTGTGATTGAGCCCATCTCTGCAACATCCTCCTTGCTGCAGGATGCCGGAAATAGGCACTTTTTGAAGGTTGATGTCAGGCTTCCAGCTCTGTCTGGCTCTCCCCATGCCCATCCGTGCTGGCCAAGTCCAGCATTGGAGGCCTCATGGGTGCCCTGGCCATGGCTCTGGGGGCTAACAGAGCCAGCTGCCCACCACAGGCTTCCCTGCATGAAGGCACAGCCTGGACTCAGTGGGTTTCTAGTTTTGGTGGATTTGGTTCAAGCTGTGTCAGTAAAACTGGATCTGCTAATCAACCAGCTATATGGATATCAAGTCTCTGGGGATGTAGACAATATTGAAAAAGCATTGTAATGATGACATAAAAGGAAGATCCCCTCTCTTGACAAATTTCTGAGGGAGGTGGCTCGGGCTCTTTGGGTGCCAGCATCAGTGCATGCAGGGTGGACTGAAGCCATTTGGCCAAGCCACCCTTGAGTGTGTGGCAGAGTCCCTGGGGGAGCTGGCCCTTTTGAGTGGCTCCGCACCATGGGTGGATGGCTTCATGTAGCATGGAGCTTCCCAGGGGATTTAGGGCACAAGTGCAATGAGGGGTCGGACATGTGTTGCCATTTATGAAATTAGTGGGATGTGAACAACATGCAGGAGTAAGAAACATCTTTGATGTTAACCAGACAAAATAACTCTGAAATTAACTGAACCAGGGGCATGCTCCTGCCTGATGTGGTTGATGTGTGCACAGCCAAACCCCTGTGCAGCTTTCGCCATTTGCCATGCTTCAGCAGATGCACGCTGTGCTCTCCCTTCTGTCATTGCTCACAACAGAAACCGCGGCCAGGGACGTCTCCTTGCAGAGGGGTTTGGATTAAAGCGGGTATGACTGAGGGAGCCTGGTATGGCCACAGAGAACATCTTGTTCCCCACATTTAGCCATGGGCAATGTCAAGTAGTATATGTTACATGGATGCTTTTCTCCAGTCCCATAGGCTGTGTTCTGGAGGTTGGCTGTGCAAGGCAAAGGGTTTTGCTTTACAATAATAGACCTACACACAAATACTCAATTCTTCATCCTTGATACCCAGAGCAGCAGTTCCCAAATTAGGGGGCTGCCTTGCTTGGAACAGAGAGAGGCTGAACTGAAAGGGGACTGCCACTGCAGTATCGTATCCTGTGGCCAGGCAGTGCAGCAGTGGCATCATGGATATGGTGCTGTGGTTTTACCATAGATATACTCAAAAGAAGGGTTAATTAGCACATCTGCCTTTGATCCTCCACTTGCAAGGGAAGAGAGAGTTTAGTCTGTAATGCCAGCCAGCTTCCAAACACTTTGTGGATTTTGGCAAGAGGCAGCCCAGTCATAACATTTGAATATTAGCACTTTATAGTTCTGCCACACTAACAACTGCTAATTAGGCAGCTTGGGCATGGCTGAGTGCTGCCTTGAACCCTGTACAGTAATTTACACCTATGTACAACTACAGCTCTGACATGGGAACGCTTTACACACAGTTCACATGCACAGTGATGATTAGCAGCAGAGGAATCCCGATACTGGGTGCCTCTTGCCTCCCCCTCCCCTTCCCAGCACTAGTTTCTGCTCCCTGGCAGCACCCAGAGGTGGAGATGGGACACTCAGGCTAGCAGCCAGTCTGGCACAACCCCTGCTGTGAGGGGACAGCAGGGCGCAACCACATCAGCTGCCCCTGAGGTCATCCTCCTCGGGCTTCAGCAAGATTGGAGATGGGTTTCTTCCCATGCTGGTAGATTCTCCTTTGGCCAACAGCAATAGTGAAACTGAAATGTTTGATGCATTATCCATCCCACGAGGTTTGCTTTCTCAGATTCTTGTTACTGTCTTTTTTTTTTTGTTTTGTTTTGTGTGTGTGTGTGTGTATGTGCACATTGGCTTACACAGCTACCAGCTGTGCTACATGTTGTTAAACTGCTGCTGTTCCCTCCTATCCCCCATGCACCTATTATTAGTACTAACACAATGAGGTTCTCTGCTCCTAGTACAGCCATTTTCAATTAAAACACCAGTACTCAGATAATCTCCTGCAGCTGGGTTACTCGAGGTGTGGCAGATAAGCACTGAGGAAGGGGCTCTTGCCTTAGTAGTGACATGAGCGGCTGTTGCTCTCTATATAGGGGGTGAGGGTGCTGACTCTAGTGGAGCTGGATGTAAGCTGACTGATGTGTCTGGAAATTGCTTACTCTTGTGTTTATTTTATTTATTTATTTATTTATTATTTTCTTTATAGAATGGTGATAGCCTCTCCTTGTATGAGTGAGGTGTCTGCACCTAAAGAGTCCCTGAAGTCTCCCTGAAGAGCTCCTCATTGTCTCCTGCCCTTAGCTTGCAGGTAAATGTTCAGAGTCTCTCCTCTGCAAGGCTTGGTCCTGGTGTGGCAGAGTGCTCTTCTGGGCTCTGTTGCCTCCCTGTGATGCAGAGGTTATTCCTTGTACTCCCAAGGGAACAAGAATGCATTGGGAATGTGGCTGGACCTGCTTTCTGCTTAGCAGCACAAAGGAGGTGTGTTCATCTGAGCTAAAAATGTACTTATTCTTAAAAAAAAAAAAAAACCACAAAACAAAACACATTTTTTCTTTTGGAATAAAGCATAATAGCATAATGTAAGCAGATAAAAAATAATGGTTAGTCTGGCTATTTCTCTGGGGAAAATCCGAGCTGCTTACCTCACTATTTCTTGGACTACTCTAAAATTGGCTACATTTTTCCTTACCACTGTGGGAGGAATAGACCTGAGTTACATCTGCAGTGCTAGCTAGGATACAGTGATTTTTATGCAATTTCCTAACTGTTTTTATATTTAATTACTGAGATCCTGAGCCCTGGGTACTTAACTCGAGGTATATACAAACAGGCACAGAACAAAGCAGGGCTGTGTGTTTCTGCAGGGTTTAGACTTTAGGTGCGTATAATGCCTTGGTACTTGGGTGTTTTTTTGACGTTCTGTACTGCATCTCTTTAATAAAAGAGAAAGTTAGCAATAAAAGCTGGCAATCAAATAAGCAATAAAAGGGCAAAACTGTATTTTCCCCTCTATAATTTGATCTGTAAGAAATGTAAATCGCTCATCCAGAAGAGAATGACTTTCAATTAGTCCTGTTTTCTTAAACATGCAAATCCCCCAGCCGTGTTTAGCAGCACAGTTTTGCCCTAACTCTGCAGAGAATTCCCAAGCAACCTTTAATAGACGGCCATGCCTTCAGGCTTGTCCACTTATGTTTTCTCTCCTGCCTAGGCACAAGATAGATTATGCATATTATTATTCATAAGTGCCACCTATTGAAAGCACAACTACGGGGATGTTTGCAAACGGTGGGCTTGTCCCAGCTGTCCCTGCTCACATGAAATATTCCTGCTCTCTGATAGATCCTCCAAACCTTGCCCTCAAAGTTACTGGTATTTTTCTTGTCAGATATACTGGCATGGAGAAGGACTTGCAAAACATCTGGTAGCCTCTAAAAAGCAGCTAAAATCGAGAGGTCTTTTCCTATTTTCCTCCTGCAAAGGTGTTTGCTGGCTGATGCTTTTGTCTCCCTGAGAGAGATGGCATTTAGGCTGGCTCTGGGGAAGGCTCAGCCCAGGCTGCTGGGAAGGAAGAAGACAGTGATGTCACACTGCTTTGCATGGGTGTTCTTCATCAAGGACAGGGATTCCCCTGGCCATTATGGGAAATAACAAACAGTATAGAAAAGCAGAGAAGCAAAGAGGTAGGAGTATCACGTGACTGAATGTCATCTCTTTTATTAGAGCATTCTTAGATAAAGCATAAATACAACTGCTTTTCTGGTGGCAATTCATTTAGTTCTTAAACGTGTATTTATTTTTTATGCTTGCTTTCATATATTAATGTTTTCTTGCACTCTTAAGTGTTTGGTGTAAAGAACAGACCTTCATATGTTCCCTGCATGGGGAATGAGTCCTTTTCTGTTAGCTATAAAATAGCTTTCAAACAATATATGGCTATGAGTTAAGAAGTAGGAATAGTATTTAAATAAATGTTTTGAATGCTGGTGGCTAGAATTAAGCATAACCCTACGCTTCTGCAAAAGGTCAATTGCAATTCTAATTACTCTTGTGCAAAGTAGCTTATGTTTGAACTGTGCAGTTATAATTAATATATACACCTTATTGCCAACTGTATGCATTTTTGATCATTAGAATCTGGACAGCCTTATTATGTCTGGATAGTCTGAATGAATATGTGAATCTCTGTGGGCTGACTTTCTCTTACACCAGTTCCATGACAATGTAACTGTGCTGTCTCCAATTGCACTGTGCCAATATAAATCTGGGGCACTAACCTGGGGCAGGAGACGCATAGCACTTGTTGTGGTGAGCAGTGCTCTGGTATCGCAAGGTGTACAGCAGGCTGATGCAAGCAAGGCCTACAAACACAGCTGCAATGGGTCCACCATGAAAACCTTACTGATCTCCCAAAGGTAACAAGCATGGTGGCCATAAAATGCCTGACTGTCTACTAGATGTTTTCCCTACCTCTCTGCATGTTGGAAAGTGTTTCCCCTAGTGGGAAAGTGGGCTGAGCTAGGTGATGGGGTGCAGCTGTTTCCTTGCCCTGCAGGGGGTCCCCTGCTTGCTCTCAGGCAGCAGGAAGGGGTGGGGAGCACAGCCCTGGCTCCAGCCCCACCACCTCAAAATATTGCGTGCATCTATGGTCTTGGGTAACAATGTGAGGAGCCAGGATAAAATCCCAGTGAAAGAAGAATTACATCAGGGTACAAAGGTGTGGGATGGAGCTCAGCATCCAGCACTAAGCAGTTCCTGAGCTGGGCTCTGTGCTGGGTGCTGTCCCACCACCAGCACTGACCAGGGACCCTGGGCACCAGCCATGACAGACATGAGCTTGGGAACTGGCTCCTTGCACCACTGTGGAGGTCATGCATGTACCTGCTGGGAAACCCATGTGTCCTGACTGATCCCTGCTGAAGCACAGATCGGGCATGTTCTGCCTGTGGGTGCCATGGGCTTGGAAGGTTCCTGTATGGCTGTGGTGCAGCCCCAAATCTTCCTACCTCTACGCCTCTCTATAGCAGCAGTGCCCTTTCCTTTCAAATGTCATTGGGAAGTGCTGGATAACCTCTGTGCACCTCTATCACTGTTGTTATCCTGCTCTGTAATAACAGTGGTGGCTGCAGAAAGTGCTGGGGGCACAGCTCCCCTGTTCCAGCCCTGCTCAGGGGAGCAGGGTGTGTGTCTGACCACTGGCCCTTGGCCCCTCATGCTGAGCTGCTGATGTGGGTGCCAATTAGTGTCAGCTGTGCTGGGAACCAGTGATGGGGCCACTGGTGTGCATAGGCCACCTCTGTGCTGCCACCACCTTGGCACAGCTGTCAGATGGGGATGGGTCTGCCACTGCTGACCCACACCCCTTTGGAGCTGGTGATTTAGGAGGTGAAAGGCATAATATGCTGTTACCGTTTCCTGAATGACATGGCTGTGGCACTAGGAAGCATGGTCACAGTGTGCAGCATGGGTTTGTTCTGGTCCTGATTCTGGGAAGTGCTCCCTAAAGGCGTGATGCTTCACCACTGAGTTATTTTATGTTGCTGCAGTTCATGGTGTATTTAGAAGCCTTCGTCCATCTTGTTACCCTGTAACACGATGGCTGATCATCATTACTATGCCATCCCTCTTTGTGAGTGGGAAGAGGGATAGCTCTTGACTTGAGTAAAGATGAAGGGTGCAGAGGATCAGCTGTCACTTGTGGGTGTGTGTCCTGCATTGTGTAGTGCATGCAGAGGAAACTATCCCACCCTGGTGATTCATGAACACTGTGTTATTAAATGGACGTGTATATAATGCACCCAAGCATTCACTCAATTGCATGTATTTAGGAAGACATATTTGTTGTGCATCTTCCCTGTACAGAAGTTGTTTGTATGTGTGCTTGCATACATAAACATTGTCAAAAAATTCACTGTAGGTAGCATCATTGAAAACTAGAGCTGAAGCTAAGAACAGCACTCATAACCCAAGCTGCAATGCCACCAGTCAAGCAGGATGCCTTGTGAAGAGGAGAAACAGCATGTGTGTATGTGTAAGTACCGTTGTAGGCTCTTGTGCCCAGGAGCATATGCTTGTAAAAACAACTTGTGTGTGTGCATGCAGTTAGATGTGAGTGCTTTTCTGTATCTGAAAAGCTCCCTGAAATAACCCAACGTGAAGCCAGAGTGTGTTTGTGTTAAGTTGAGACGCTGGCATTAGGATGATTGTATGACTCCATTAACAGTGTGTTATGGCTTCAATTTCACTTAACATCTGAGTTGTTCACATTTAAACATGCCCTTGGCCTGACAAGGCATTATTAACTTCCATTTAATAAAAATAAAATATTACATTTAAAAAAACTGAAAGCTGACAAATTTGATTTAAATGAATACTGAACTCCAGGCAAACATGTTGCTTGAACCCTGCCTGCTGTACTGTAACTGACAGGAAGCATTAAAGTAATATTGAGTGGTCAATATGCGATTAAATATCACATGTCAAGCTTAGCAAGAATGTTCCTTCCAAAGAAAATTATATTGTTAAAAATAAGTGACAAATTCTAAGCAGCTCCTTCAAATTCATGAAGACATGTGAAAGAATGGAAGTGTGCTAGTAATAAACCAGATTCTCTGCAGGAGAGAACTCCTGTACAGAGCCATATAGAGCATCTACAGGTAGTCAGATAAAAATGATTGCACATATTTTAAGCAATAAATTTCGTTTGCATTTGCCATAGAACATAAAGAGAAGAGACATGCTACATTTTCACACCATGTTTTTATCTGAAAGCTTTTGCTGTCATGCTGTTCTGTCTAAAGGGATTATTTATTTATATAGAGACTCAAGCATATAAATGTATATGTACATGCACGGATGCATATGTGCTAGAGCAATCATGAGCAGCATTTAGAGTGTGTAACTTAAATCTAAGTTCATATTTAAAATAATAATTGTAATAGTAATAATGAATGTCCCCCTTGCCATTAGGTGTCTGGGAATACAAATTCTTTGTGGCTGTGGTCCATTATGGCTTCTAGCTGGGAGAACATGCCTAAATGTGATCAACTTTCACACTGTGCTTGCTGCAAGTAAGGCACAGAGCTCTTGCTTTCCCCTTTCTTCAACAAGGATCCATCCAGGATTATCAGGGTAGCGTCCAGCAGTCTGTCTAGAATAGAGAATAGACATAGCAAAATGTTGAGATCCACAGCCTTGGACAAATGTGATATGCCTAGGTCAAGAGATTAGCAAAGCCAGGTGAGATCTGAGACCTATTTGTTACTGCCCAAACCCAAATTAAGTTTTAAATATTGTCAGAAATGAGAAACAGCTACCAGATAGTGCCAGGATAATTCATCTCGCTGTGTCCAGAAAATATCTCTTAGCTCCATCATGGTGCCTGCTATCCTGCATGAGGAAACGCCTGTTGGAGTAGCTCCCTGAGCAGGCAAGGGCCCCATTTCCATTCCAGGGGCTGTAAGCTCCGTGCCACCCTGCCTAGTGCAATTGTCCCTTGGGCAAAGGTTGGGCAAGGTTTTAGGTTGAAGGGAAAACAAAATGATATCTTTCAATTTTATGGGTAAGGGGGGAGGAAAAGCATCTGCTCTTCTTCCCATGCCCTGCCTTCAGACCCAGCTTCAAGCCTGGTGACTGAGCCCTGCAGGGGGACATGCAGGTGTCCCCAGGTCTGGCTGCCTCTGCTGTGGTCTTGCTGCAGCCTGATGTGCGTTTGTGCTGTCAGCTTGGCTTGGTTGCAGGTCCTGGTCCCAGTGCCAAGGGGTCAGAAAGCACTAGGGCTACTGCATACTGCCCTGTGTGTAATGTGTCACACAGCTGAATCAGAGGAAAGGCAGTGAAGGCAATGCATGAGTGATCTGCCCCTGAGCCATGAAACCTCTTCCCTGCTTCCCTCATCCCCAAGAACCCTCTCTCCAATCCTTTCTCTTTTCTGGTCATGTGGTCAGGGAAAAATACAGGGCATTTCTAAAAGCCCCCATAGTTAGAAGTGTCCTTTTTTAGTGCAAAGACTACAGGAAGACAGTGCTCTATTTTGTGGCAGTGGTGAAACCACAAGAATGGTGCAAGAGATGCTCAGAGCTCTGTGGTGCTCTTTGTAAAGGGTGGTTTGAACTGGAAGCAACTGGCTTTGCTCTACAGCTATGGCGAGGGCACTGCTGTTTGAGCATAAGATGAAGTTGCAGCATGAGGGTGGTTAATTCTCCGCTGGGAAGGTGCCCTTCAGACTGGCTTGTTTCTGTACTTGCACTGGAAATACGATTTCACTGGCATACAAGAATACAGTGGATTTTCTGCCTTGGACTACTGAAATAGGATGGGAGCTTGCCAGACAAATGTTATGTTTTTATTATTTTCATGCTCCCTTTGTGTG
>NC_140304.1:1598700-1631200 GCF_964211825.1 Aythya ferina | reverse complement strand
AAACGGGGGGGGGGGGGGAGGAAGCCCCCGGCCTGGGGCGGCCGAGGGGCCCGGGCGGCTCCGAGCAGTTTCGTAGGGAGAGGGGCAGCGCCCCGCTCCTCGGCGCCCTCCCCGGCCGGACAGAGCAGGGGCTGTCCACCCGCCGTCGGGGCGCCGGGGCCGGCCCTCGGGGCACCGCTGCAGCCGCTTTCTCGGCTCCCCGCGGCCGGATCCCGGGGTAGGTCCGTGCCGCCCCCCGACCGGCATATGATACCCCGTCCCTCCCACTCGCTGTCCTCAGCCGGCCATTGATTAGCGCTCCGAGTGCCGCTCTAATTAGCTGTCTGCTAATTAACGAGTAGGGCCCCGTCCGACCCCTCTGACTGGCACCTTCGCTCATCGCTTTGATTTGGCTATTGCTGATTTATTGGCGGTGAGAGGCAGGGAGAGGGGGGGCCATTCCGTGGTTTATGCCTGCAGCCAGACGGGTGGGAAGAGAGGGGAAGGGGGTGGGGTCCCGCACCCGCCCCAGGCCCCAACAAGTGCAGATCGAGTCCCGCTGCCCCTCCGCGCCTGGCTGCGGGCACCCTTTTATGCGCCGGTGGAAAGCGGCAGGATCTGTAATGCCCCTGTGCTGGGCTTCCCGGTCCCCGGGAGGCGCAGGGGAGGCCGGGGCTGTCGGGCATGCCGGGGCTGCGAATGCCCGTCCCGGGAGCAGAGCGGTTGCCCGGAGCTAGCCTCGCCGCCGCTTTCCCCTAGAATATGTCTGCACAATGGAGTCAAGGATTAAAAAATAAGAGGAGGGAAATGAAAGGTGTTCACTCTTCGGGAATATGGCTTTAAGCCCTAAATCCTGATTCCGGGACGCGGAAGTGCATTGTGAGTTAAAGGATTATGTTAGTGTAACATATTACCTCGGATCCCGCATTCCCTTAGGGATAATTAGGACATACTTTTGGTAAATTGCAAACCAAGACAGCAGAATAAATACTGCCGCTGCGGGCTGCTTTTCTGCTGCAGGAGCCTGCTTGTGCATTTGCAGATTTGTTTATTTTCCCCCCTATCTTCTGACCTTTCATTTCCCTCTCCAGTATTCCTTTTTTTTTTTTCTATCCTCTTCTGCTTTCTTTATTCGTTCAAGAGCCCCGATCCGACCGCCCAGATGCGCTCGCACCTCGCCGTGCGCGACCCCCGCTAGCATCGAGCCGCCCGCCCCCGTGCTGCCTTCGGCCCCGGCCACACCGGGCTCCCGTTGGGGATCACGGGGGCAGCCGCTGCCGCCGCCCAGCGGACACAGGCAGCCCTGCACCTCCCCCGGCTTCGCCTCTGGGCACAAAACGGGCCCGTAAAGTTCCGGGGCAAACTACACGCCCGGCAGACCACGGCACCGCCGCGGTTTCTTGTCTGACCAGCGGCGGCCTCGGTGGCGGGGCCGTCGGGGCGGAGCGCGGGGGCTGCTCGGGAGCTGCAGGTGGGAGGGTGCTCCTGCCGTCGAAAAACTTCTCAGGAAGTGAGGGGGTCGGGCCGGGACCTGCCCTGCCGCGGCGCCCAGCGGGGGCCGTACGCTTCGGGTGTGACACCGGCGACAGCCAGGGAAGGTCCCCGGTTTTTGAAAGCGATAACCCAGGAGCTCCTCGGCTCAGCACGGTCCCAAGCCGTCGGAAGCGGAGCCGAAGGCCGCAGCCCCCTCCGCATAGAGGGACCTCGGCCTTGTCCTTTGGGGTGCGGGTCCCCACCCCGTGTCGCTGCCCCTGGGACGCCATGCAGCTGCGGTGTGTCACATCGGGGCCAGCCGTCCGCAATGAGTTGCCGCCTCGCCGCGGCTCCCCGTGTCCCCCCTGCTCCCCATGCAGTCCCCGCGCCCCTCCGCACCTTTGAGCGGGGCAGGTTCGCAGGGGGACGCACTGCGGGGGAAAGCGGGAGGTGAAGGGCGCAGCTCGTGGGGAAGTGGTGAGCCCCCCGCTGGCAGGGCGGGGATCCCCGGTGCAGACAGGACGGGGCGGGGGTCGAACCGGCCCTCGTGTCCTCACCGGGCCCTCCCCTCCCCCAGGGCGACCACCGGCAGAGCCCATCGGGGCTCCCTGCAACGGGGAAGCCGTTGTCTCCGCGGCCGGGTCGCCGGGCCCGCTCCCGTGGCGTTACCGAGAGTCGCGGCCGACCACCAGCATCCAAAATCCTTCCCCTAAACCAGTCCTGGCCCAGTCTCGCCCGGAGCCCCCTTCGCCCTGCCGCGTCCCTCTGTGCCCGCCTCAAGCCGCCCCCGGCCCCTGGCTCCCGTGGGGCGCACCGCGGGGGGAGGTTTGGGGCCGCCGCTGCTGCTTTCGGGGCGGGCCGGGTCTCGGAGGTGCTTTGCCGGGACGGGCCTGCAGGCTGGGAAGGGAGGCGGCGGGGTGGGCAGGCCCCCGGTTCATAGGGGCCTGGAAATAGTAATTCGGAGTAAAATGTAACTCAGAGAACTCTGAATCATTCATTACCACCTTATAATTACTCTGCTAATTAGGCTGACACGGCACTTAATCAGGATTAATACGACGTCTTGTCACTGGCAATTCCCATTACTCTGACATTCAACAACGGAGCCGTCCCGCAGACGCGAACACGGGCTGCTGCTCTCAGAGGGGACCGGGACGGCCCGACCCCGCGGCCGGGAGCTGGAACGGGGCCGCAGGCGGGGCGGGACCGAGCGGCCCGGGGCGGGACCGAGCGGCCCAGGGCGCCCCGACGGCACAGCGGGCCGTGCGCTCCCCGCTCACGCCGTAGCCCCGTCGGTGCCAGCACCCGCCACATCCCCCCCCCACCACCACATGGTGGGCCCGGACCCCCGAGGGCTGTCGCTCGCCCCGCTGTGCGCACGCCGCCGCCCAGTGCACCGGGACGGGCGCGGCCCCGCTTCCGCCCTGGCGGTGCCGTCCCGCTCCTCTCCCTTTCCTTCTTCCCCTCTCTCCCGTTCCTCGATTTGCCTTTCCCTCCTTCTCGCTCCGTCTCGCCCCTCTCCCCGACGGGGCGGCGCTGCGGCGGCGGCAGCGGCGGGAGGGGGGAGCAGAGGGAGAGCGATGGTGCCCGCCGCCGCGCGCGCTGATTGGATGCCGCCCTGGCGGCGTCACTCCCCGCTCGGCGGGCCGCCAATGGGGGCGGGCGGCGGCGGCGGAAAAAACCCGGGTTTATCATAACCCGCGGGGGACGCGGCGGCCGTGACGTCATGGGGGGAGTCGCCGCCGCCGAGAGGAGCCGGCCGGCACGGGCGGGCGCACCGCAGTGGCCGGAGTCCGCCCCGCTCCGCGCCTCCGCCCGCAACTTCCCAACTAACTTCGGCCCGGCCCGGCTCGGCTCGGCCCGGCCCGGCCCGGTGGCGATGCGGCGCTCGGCGGGGGCGCCGCGCTAGTGCCGCCCGCCCGAGTGCCGCCGCAGGTGCGCTGCTCCCCCGCGGCCCGCCGCCCGGTGAGCGGGCAGCTCCCGGGGATGCGGGCGCGGCGCTAGCGGGCCGCCATGGAGGGGCCGAGCGGGTCCAGCTTCGGGATAGACACCATTCTGTCCGGGGGCAGCTGCGGCAGCCCCAGCGTCATGAACGGGGACTTTCGGCCGCACGGCGACGGCCGGCCCGCGGATTTTAGGAGCCAGGCCACGCCGTCCCCCTGCTCGGAGATCGACACCGTGGGCACGGCGCCCTCGTCGCCCATCTCGGTGAGCATGGAGCAGCCCGAGCCGCACCTGGGGGTGGCGGAGAGCCTCCCGCCGCCGCCGCACCACCTCCACCTCGGCCCGCACCCGCCGCTGCCGCCGCCGAGTTTGCAGCCGTCTCCCCAGCAGCCGCCGCCGCCGCCCCAGCTGGGCTCGGCCAGCTCCGGCCCCAGGACTTCCACCTCCTCTTTTTTAATTAAGGACATTTTGGGCGACAGCAAACCGCTGGCGGCGTGCGCACCTTACAGCACCAGCGTCCCCTCTCCCCATCACACCCCCAAGCAGGAGGGCAGCGCGGCCCCGGAGAGCTTCAGGCCGAAACTCGAGCAGGAGGACAGCAAAGCCAAGCTCGACAAGCGCGACGACACGCAGGGCGACATCAAATGCCACGGTGAGTACGACCTGGCACCACTCCGCCGCCGGTACGGCCCGGTGGGAGGAGGAAACCGGGGGGAACCGGGGGAGAGCAGCACCGGCTCCGCTCTGCACGGGTTTGTCGCGATCGTCGGTGTGTCGTTTGTTAAATGGGTAAAAAATAATGCAACCGCGTTTTATTCTGTCCGGCGAGAGAAAATTTCTCCTCGTCTTCTCCGTCTTTTTTTTTTTTTTTTTTTTAATTTAATTGTATTTATTTATTTTTATTTTAACTTGCTCGTTTTTAACGAAATTAGGCTGAACGGGTGCGATGGCGTTTGGAAGGAGAGCGTGTTTATTTTTTAGGCAATCGCGCATAAATGCCTCCCCGGCTTTCTAAGAACCACGCACAGCGGCCCCGCTGCACTTAATGCCTTCATCCTTTTCGGCTTTGTTCATTCGATCTGAAATAAAAATAAAGAGAAACAAACACAACAAATCCCACCACCTTCCCAATACCAAATAAACGAAAGAAGTTTAAATTAAACAAACAAACAAAAAGAACCGGCCCGCGATAAGCAGAGAAGGTCGCAGGGCTTTGTGTGTTCTGCCAAAACCCCCGTTTTTTTGCTGCGCTGGGACAAGGAAGGATTATTTCTCCGTCTTCTCTTACTTTTTTTTTTTTTTTTTTTTTTTTTTTTTTTTTTTTTATGGATTTCGGGCTCATGGGGAAGCCTCCCCGCAGCTCAGGGTTTGTAAATGAAAATAGCGATGTGTGCGTGGGGAGAAGGAAGGGGAAGGAAGGGGAAGAGTGAGAAACAGTGGCACGGAGAGGAGATCTTTTTCCTTCTGTGCGAGCGGAGCCTCTCCTTCCCGCAGGCTGGCTTCGCAGGAAGCGCACTTCAAGCCGCGAGGTGATGGGACACATTTTTCTAATTTTGCCCCATTCACATATTTTTGCAAGGCTGAATAGCAGAGAGGCGCTGGTGTGTGCCGCTCATTTTGCTTTTTTAGCATTAGCATAAGAGTGCCCAAAACAGATGTACAGTCTGGTCTGGCCATTTTTGTGTGCACCAACCTCCCCAGTGGGTCAATTAGAGAGATTATTGTTCTTCCTGCAGGGAAGATCAAGGAGCGCTACAAACCCGGGTACAAGCAGGGGTGGATTGACATATCGATTTCCCAGCTTTTAGGGGCGGGGGGGGGGAGGAGGGCGAAAAAATAACGAAACCCTCGCCGTTGACAAATAGAGCGGGGAAATCCCGCCGCCCCCGCTTTATTCGCCCCTTCCCCAAACGCCCCGGAGAAGTCCCGGGGGAGGGGTTAGCGGGGCCCGAGGACGGCTCCGGGGAGGGGCGGGGGTCGCTCCAGGGTCCCGTCGCCCCTCGCTCACGGCTCCTCGGCTCGCTCGCAGGGACAAAGGAGGAGGGCGACCGGGAGATCACGAGCAGCCGGGACAGCCCGCCGGTGCGGGCCAAGAAGCCGCGGAAGGCGAGGACAGCCTTCTCCGACCACCAGCTCAACCAGCTGGAGCGCAGCTTCGAACGCCAGAAGTACCTGAGCGTGCAGGACCGCATGGACCTGGCCGCCGCCCTCAACCTCACCGACACGCAGGTGAAAACCTGGTACCAGAACCGCAGGTAAGGGGGCCCCGACGGGGCGGCGGCTCACCCACGGCTCAGCTCGGCCCGGCCACGGGAGCGGTGGGGGGGGCGCCGCCGGTCTTGCCCTCTTTGCGGGAGCCCGGTGCGCGGCCCCGCGCCCTCCCCGGCGGCCGGGGGGTCCGTCCAGTTGTCACCGCTGCCATAATTTTCTGTCTCATTACATACGGTTGCAGCCACCCTAATTCTGTCGGAAAACATTAGTGTCAGCGCGCTGTAATCTAACCGGGGCGCCATGTTTATTAATTTGGCCGGAGCCTCCGCGCGTGTGCGTGTGTGTACGCGGGGGGAGCCAGGGCACCGGGGGCCGGGGCTGCCCGGGGCCGGCCCCGTGCGGGTACCGAGGGCCGCAGCGCCCCGTCGGGGTCCCGGCAGCGCCGGAGAGGGGAAGGGGCTGGCCGCCCGCAGCCGGCGGCGCTCGTCGGGCCGTGCCGGGGGCCCCGTCGCGGCGCCCGCTCTGCAGCCACCTCTTGTGCTCCCCCCGGCAGGACGAAGTGGAAGCGGCAGACGGCGGTGGGACTGGAGCTGCTGGCCGAGGCCGGGAACTACTCGGCCCTGCAGAGGATGTTCCCCTCGCCCTATTTCTACCACCCAAGCCTGCTGGGCAGCATGGACAGCACGACGGCGGCCGCGGCGGCCGCGGCCATGTACAGCAGCATGTACCGGACTCCCCCCGCGCCGCACCCCCAGCTCCAGCGGCCGCTGGTGCCGCGGGTGCTCATCCACGGGCTGGGGCCCGGCGGGCAGCCGGCCCTCAACCCCCTGGCCAACCCCATGCCGGGCACCCCGCACCCCCGGTGAAGCGGCACCGCGGTCCCCGCAACGAGCCCTTCCCCTCCCCGTCCCCAAACAAGCCCCAGCACCGCAGAGAAGGAAGCGAGGGGAAGCCGAGGGGCAGGAGCATCTGCAGGCAGCCACCAGCCACCGAAGGAGGCGATCAGTCAGAGCAGGGACTCTTGAACCGTGAACCCCGAGCCGAGCCCGTAAGTGAAACGACCACACGCGGGGGAACGCGGGCAGAGCCACGGGGAGCCCCGCCGACCTCGGCTCCTGCGAGACAGGACTTAGAGCTCGGAGACAGAGAGAGAGGGAAGGAGGGGGAGGAAGAGAGGGCGAGGAAGCCCGCCGCAGAGCCTGCCCACTGGAGAGGACCGAGGGATGAGAGAGCCTCGCCCCCGCCCGTCGGAGAAGACCGGGGGAACGGAGAACTTTGCACTGATTTTTCTCATGACGTTTTTTTTTTTTTTTCTTATTGAAAAGTGGCATGCTCCCTAATGCGAACAGAATTGTACAGACCGAGTGCTGAGTGCTATATCATATTTATTATATGTTGTCCAAAAAAAAAAATCACTTCTATACGTTAGTTTAAAACAAACGAACGTGGTTCTCCCCTCTCCCTTTTCATGTCTTTTTGGATTCAGTAAAATAAATGCTTAGATGACAAAATATAGATTTTTTTTTTTGTGACTGAAAAATTACAGGGAAAAAAGAAAAAAAATAAACTTTATCTTTTTTTAACAAAAATGGAAATTCAAGGTAGCTAATTTTCCCCATGACGAGAATGCAAGAAATTCGGAGTAGAAAAGGCAAACGCCACTTTTTTTTTTTTTAAATGTATTTTCGTTCTTTCGTAACCGGCGATTTTTTTCGTTCTAGCTGTATATTAAAGGAGAAAAAATCACCACCCTGCGCCAGGTGCGGTGCCCTTCGCCGTTATTTTAAGCACCTGAGCAGGGCGGCAGCACTTCCCTGGGAAGCTGGCGGGGAGAGGCGGCGGCGGCGGCGGCGGGCTGCCCGGACCGGTTCCGGCCCATGGGGGCGGGTGCGGCGGGGCCGGGCAGCTGTCTCCGCACCGAGCTGGGACAGACAGCGAACGCCGGCGCTGGGGGTGAGTAATGAGGGAAATGAAGGAAAATAGACAGGGGGTCCTGGCGGGCGCTGAGCCCCCGAGCCCCCCTCTGGTCGTTACCCCTCCCCCGGCGGGCCGTTGCTCTGCTCAGCGCCCGCCGGCCCCGAGCCACAGGAGTCGGGAGGCGGCAGGGAGAGGGGGCACAGGCAGGGGCTGCTGGTTGCCACCCTCCGCCGAGCTCCTCGGCTGGCTGTGACTCCAGCCCTCGAAGGTGAACACCCTCTTGCGAAATTTGGAAGTTATCCAGGAGTCGCCTATAAAACATTCATAAAGTCAAACAGTATCTTTTCCTCTGAGGGTTTGGATTTTGGGATTTTTATTTTCTCGTGAGTTCCCTTTCTCTCTTTCTCGAAGAGAGAATTAAAAACAAACAAACAAAAAAAAACCACACACACACAAAAAAAAAAAAAAAAAAAGAAAAGAAAAAGAGGAGCCTGCGGGCACATTTATTTGGGCTTTGCTAATTAGCGAGCGGCTTGCTGATTTCTCTGCTAATAAATTCGCGTTAAAACCATATTGACCCCTGTCTTGATCTAACAAAAGGGGAGCGGGCCGGGAACGCCCACCTCGTTTTGTGCCCGTGTTGCGGCGGCCGTTGACAATTCCCCCGCGCCTCCGCCGCCGCCCCTAAATGCGCCTCGGCAGAAACGAGCTGGGAGCGCGCCCGAGGCGACCCGGGCAGCCCCCTCGGGCTGGGGGATCGCCTCCTGCCCGGCCTGGGGGAAGGGGTGGGCAGTGGCGCTCGGATAGAGTCCTCTCGCCTACCCAAACAGCGAATCCTGGGCTGTTTTCTCCCGAAAAGGAGGCGATCCTTTTGGAAAAGCTGGTCCCAGGCTTGTATTTCTTCTCGATGGCTAAATCGGGGCTTGAGTTTTTACTGCACAAAGTCGTTGAGAAGTAGTAAGAATAAGTTCGCGCAAAATGGATGAGTGCTCCCCAGAGCAGGGGGCCGGGAAGGGGCTGGGGGCTCCCGCGGGGCTGGAAATCACGGCCGGGGCTGTGGTGGTGCCGAGGGTCGGACGGCGGCTAAAGCTCTGCTGAGGGGGACGGGAACCGCGACCTCTCCTGCAGTGCGATTCCCGACCCGGCTGGAAAGTGGGAGTGAGGAGGAAGGATAGAGCCGGAATCGCTCCCATCTCTTTTTCCCTTTGGGAAGCGGAGCTGGGAAATCTCTCCCATCTATTTTTCCCCTTGGGAAGCGGGGGTGGGAGGGAAATTATAACTCCCGCCCGCTCGTCCCGCTGCCCATTCGTACCGGGCAGGAGCCACTAACCGGGGCGCGTTGCCTCGACCAGCGGCTCACAAAGAGCCGGGCCGGGGGCGGCTCCGCGGGACCGGGCGCTGCTCGGTGCCGTTGGTGGCTGTGAGTGTGCAGCCTGTGCCGCCCTCGGCCCCGGTGCTGAGGCCCTGGAAGTAGACGTGAGCCCCGAAACCCGTCTGTTGCGAGCTAAAGGGGCTCTCGGAGCTGTAAGCCTCGGGAAATTTGGGCACCCGGTGGAAAAACCTCGGCGTTGGGCCGTCGAGCGTGGAAACGAAACGGGAGGCTGAAGGCGACCGGTGCGGTGTGTGTGTAAACGAGGGGGCCCGGCAGCCCTCGGGCTTGCTGGGGGCATTTGCTGCCTCCCCCGGGCGGCCCCGCTGTTACCGGAGCACCGGCGGCCGGCAGCTCCGGGGCACCCGCGGAGCCCAGCCCGGAGGCTGCGGCTCGCCCGCCCTCAGCACCACGGACAGTGCCGGGAGGCCCGGCTTTGCCCGGGACCGCCGGGTCCTGCCCGCACGTCGGGGCCGCGCAGCTGGTGAGGCCAGGCTCAGGCGGGCCGTGAGCCTCCCGTGCGTGAGAGCTGCGTGGCCTCCTTCCCTGCGCTTGGCGGCATGCGGTGGTGACAGTGAAGGAGGCCGAGCCTCGCTCCCGCCGCATCGCTCCTCTCGCCTCCGCCGCCCGGGCCAAAGCTCCTGCCCCGGGCTGCGAGGGGCACTGCGAGCACGGGCTGGGGACCGCCCCCCCCGAGGGTTTTGTCCCCACTCTTTGAGTGTTTCTCTCCGCCGGTGTAGACGGTGGGGACAAAAAGCGGGACGTGTCTGCTCCGCTTCTGGCCGTGTTGCTCCGGATTGACACCGGTGCGGCCGCGGTGGGACGCGGGACGCTCTTGCCCCGTCCCCCTTTGGTTTGTCTCTGCTAGGTCCTTTTCACGTGTTTTTCAGATGAGCACGACACGGGAGCCTCCTTCGTGGGGGTTCCTGCTACGCTCGAACAGGTTTTGGGACCATTTGCAGCCTCCAGCTCCCGGCTGAGCCGCGGGTAGGCTGCTGCGGGCTGAAGGGCTCTCTGGCGGGATGCAGCGGCAGGGTCAAGTTTAATTACTGCCTTCCCTCCCCCCCACACCCCGGGGGATTAGCTTGGCCATCGTTGGAGCAGAAAGTGAGGCGGTGGGGGCTTGGCCGGGCTGGGACACGGCGCTGCCTCTGCTGCTCCCTGGGCACCTGCCCCGGCGCGGGGGCGACTGCCGGGGGCATGGGAGAACTGCAGCCGCCCCCTCCCCCCCCCCAGCCGGGGGGCGTTCGGCTGGGCCGCTGTGAAGCGGAGAGAGAGAACGAGCCAAGGTTCCTGGCGCCCGGTTCCCCCAGGTTGCGTTTACACGCTGTAACGCCGCGTTACGCCCTGGCGCTGCCCGTCGCCCCTCCATCCGGCTTCTCGTGCGAGTGAGATTTAACCTTTGTTATTTTCTCCCTTTCCAGAGCTTATCTTCCTCCAAATTCACACAACGCTTCTGTGCGATTGCACGCTGTAAGTCGCCCTTTAAGTCCTTATTGCAGCCTACTCGAAAAACTCGGCTCCAGCCCAGGGCATAGAGTGGGTGCAGACAGGCCGAGCTCACCCGTGGCAGCGGTAAACCCCTTCACAACGCGAGAAATATCCCCAGCCCAGAGATGATGGGGAAGAGCGGTGAAAAACCGTTTCGGGTTAGAATTACACAGCTCTCTGCCCTCCTTATTCTATCCTGCTGCGAAGCCCACGTCTCCCGCCGGTGGCACCGAACGGGTTTCTCCCCGGTAGGTGCTTTAACGCAGAGCCCCGTTTGCGAGTTAGGGGCGGCACGGCAGAGCTGTCCGGCCGGGACGGCTCCGCTCCCTCGCCCCGCAGGAGGAGCCGCCCGCTGCGCTCCGGAAGCAGCATCGAAATGTCCCCCGGGGGGCCTGGCGGGGGGCAGCTCATGGGGCCGGCCCCCCCCCCCGAGAACGGCACGGGGAGGGGGGCGGGCGGGCGGGCGGCCCCCCGGAGCGCCGCTGCACGGTGCCTCTGTTTGATGGAAAAGCCGCTGGACCTGCCTCTTCTTCGGGGCTGCTCCCACCGCCCCCGGGGCCGCGGGACAGCTGGGGCAGGCTCCTGTCCCTGCCGGTTTCCAGGCGGAGAGCAGGGCCGGCGGAGCGCCTATCACATCAAAACTCCGTTTCCATATTCATATGCCCTATTTTCCACCAGCCGTTTCTATTAATGGCAGAGCGCAAACGCCGCTCCTCGGAATTAGCGGATTTCAAAAGCACCAAACGAGGCGCTCCGCGCCGCCAGCGCCGGGCCCGGGGCTCGCCCCGACGGGGCGCCCGCTCTCAGCCCGCGGGCCCGGCGCAGTGCCTGCCGCCTGCCCGGGGCTCCCTCCCGCCTCCTTCCCTCCAGCCGGGCCACGCGTGGTCCACCGCACGGAAGTCTTCTCTTGTCTCTGGGAGCTCGCGCAGGGCGCTTTAATTGCCGCATTTTCAAACCGAGGTAATAGTGGGGATGTCTTAGTAATTACCTTAATGAGATAACACCTTTCCTTCCCTCAACCTACTCATTATCGTGCTTCTTGTTCAAATTCCAACTACAAAGAGCTGTACTTATTTTAAAAAAGGGGGAAAAAAAAAGACTCGTGAGGGGAAAAGTCTGAATTTTGTCTCATCCCTTAAAACAAACACCTTACATAGATCCCTAGCATATAAAGAGAGAACTACACCCCGTTCCAGGAAAGGTTGGCTTGAAGTAAACTAAAGATCTGGGGTACTCCTTAATTATTCTTGGTTGGCTTCTTTAGCTTGACCTGTAGGGATGCGAGGGTGTCAAAGTGATGAATTTTAAGATGTTGGGCTGAGAAGACGTGCAGCTGCAAGACTGATGGATTTAGGAAGGGAATGGTAACAAGGTTAGCTGCATGTGAAGTGTGAATTGAGATTTTTGCAAAGAGGCTGTGATTGCAGATGGGCATAATGTTGTACCCTTGCATGAAATCTTGCTATTATTGTATAATGGTCAGACAGAGTGTGAAATGACTTATTACTTTACTTGTATTCTTTAATGAAGTTGGGTAGGGGAGGAGAACTACCAGGAAATCGATAGTGGCGGTACACAGAAACTATATGACAGGTGCTGATACATTAAATATTTATTTAGCTTTTTGCCCCCGCCCCATCCTCCTCCCCACTCCCCCCCCGATTTTCTATTGTTTCAGAACTCAAACGAAAATACAACCAGTAGATCTAGACAGTGAAGAAAATGCACAGGATTAGAGTGATATTTTCTTTGCCACGCTCACTTTCTGCAGGATATATGAAGTGGGTGTTGCATGGCAGTGTATGTGTTCTGTGCAGAACAGTTGACAGATATCTAGACCCAGGCTGTGTGCACATGCTTTCTAGACAGGTCTCGAGCTATTCAACATGCATCTCTCTTCTAGACCTTGATGCCAGCATAATAATTTGTCTGCTGTTATGACCCAACGTAAGTTCAAGCGGGCTTCTTTCCACCTTGATATCCCTTTCTTTAGTACACACTGAGTGTAGTTGTCCACATGGGCACTATCATCCTAGGAACATGTAGCAAAACATCTGTACCTACTCCTTTGTGCAGCAGTGTGTGGGTACCTCTGGGCATCTGGGGTGGACGGGCCACTTAGCAGGCATCTTGTTACCTGTTTCACAGGTAGTCAGGGTAAAACATCTATTATCAGAATTTGTGGTTCAGTTGTACAGCTGCACTGGTCTTTGAGCATGCAGTGAGGAAAAGGAAATGGAACTGCTCCCTTAGGATGCTGTTATAATAATAATAAAATCCCCCAGATGACTAACCTCAGGACACCACTGCTGAGAATTTTTTGACAAATCCTCTCCCTGCACCTGGGCTTAGTGAGTTGTCGTGAGTTGTCTTTCTCACACAGAGCAGCTTCACCTCCCTCTTTGAATACATGCAGCATAAGTGCAGCTTCTCAAATGCTTTCTCTCCAGGACACAGCCCATTGCTTGAGAGGCTCTCTGAGATGGTGCCTCTCCTCCAGGGCCATTCCTGGACCTTTTCCCAACAGCCAGTGCCGCCCTTTCCTGAGAGCCTGCCTGCAAAATTTTGCCCTGTATTTTCTGTGGAGGCTGTCACTGTTACATTTCAATCAGAGGTCAGGAAGAATGAGCAATGTGAAGCAAGCTAGGGAATAATTACCTACTTGGTGCTCATTAGCATATGGGATAATAATGATGGCAGGTTTATGTGAAACAGGGAACACATCTGAGGCTTAATCTTTGTCCTTACAGTAGTCCTTCAGACTTCCTTTTAGTATCTGTGCCTCAGTGTCTGAACAAGCACAGTGTTCTGGACTTCAGCTCCATTTCCATTTATTAACATCCTGTTGTAGAAATATCTCTCTTCTCTCCTCTGGTAGATGAAAAGGTCACTGCAATGTGCAGGGGTTTGCTTAAGCTGGAAAGAAAACCAACCTGATGCAATTCTGCTCATATGAATGACATAAAAATGCACCGAGGGGCATAATATGTTGCTCAGGACACAGAAGGACATGGGGTAGCTAGTTCCCTGGTTTAGTAGTAGCATAATAGACTGGCTGGCTCATTGTGTCTTTTAATACTTCTGTTTTCGTTGTGTGAAGGTGAAACAAGAATTCCTGAAAGTTTTCAGGGCTACCCTATAAAAATGCTGTATCAGTGCCTGAGTACGTGGAAAGGTCTGCTCTGCGGCATACCCGCTGCCAACCTAGCACTGCCAATGAAACTTGCAGCTTCCCTGGAGTGCTGCTCTAAGGACAGGGTATCTGGAGAAAGAAAGCTGTGAAGACAGCCTCTTCAGAGGAATTGCCATTTATGAATTGGCTGGATACTGTGGGTTCAAGTACTATTACTCTCATTATATTAAAACAATGCAGTTCTTTTGCTTTGTCTTTAGAAGTTGTGAAATAAAGCTGGATTAGTATGCCTTCGGAAGCACGGAGAGGTCTGTGGTAGAACGCAGCTAAGCATGTCTGCAGCAGATCACCAGCCTGGGTGCTGACAGCACCAGCCCATATTACTCCACATAAACTTAATAGGTCAGTGAGGTTTGCTGCCTAAAACAGGGTGCAAGGTAAGAACACCAGCAGCTTGATTTTGCAAGTTATTTTGCTCTCTAGTAGCCTTCTATTTTTCCCCTTCCCTCCTCTCCTCCTTCACTTTGCTCTGCCTGTCAGTGAGTCTCTGAGGTCACAGGCTGGAGGAAGACATGGGCAGCCTTCCTCCAGCAGCCCTGGCATGCTGGGGTGTGGAGCAATGCAGCATGATGTGCATGCAGCAGCACTGTGCCTCTTCCATGGAGACTAAGCTCATTACAGTACAGTATTCTAAAACATGCTTAACCTCTCCAGGCTTGGGTGTTGTATCCCAAATCTACTGCAGAGCATGGACACCCCAATTAGCACTTACAATGCACTGTTGACATTTCTCTGGGCCAGCCCAACAGGAATAATTAGATGTGATATCTAACACAAAGTCATTTTTTCCCCAGCAGAGGGTACACTGAAAAATGAAAGCAATGTCTACTGCAATGGTACTTGGCCAGATATGGCTCTTGCATTGATTGTGGTGGCAGTGCTATAGCTCAGCTGGCTTCCCCAGGCCCAGCTGCTGCAGAGTCTGTCTGTGTGGGGTTAGTGCTGGAGATAAAGCTGTGGGACAGGCTGTGCCAGGAAGCTTTTACATGGTGCAGACCTGGGGAAACTGCTGTATGGCCCTATGTGTGAACCTGTCTGCTAGGAGATGCAGTGTGAATGGAAACATCTGCTTAGCATAAAATCTTCTCTCATTTAAGGTATTGGCTGGCGACTAGAGAAGCTGGTCTTGCTGTGAATTCAAGCCCCTCTCCTGTCACACACCAGTGTGTAGAGAGCCGTGTGGGTTGGGTGAGGAATCAGGCAAAGCTTTAGGAATCGGGCAATCCTCAGCAGCAGTGCACGTAGCAGCAGCGGTGGCAATACTATTGTGTTGTCATAAAACACATGGTAGCAGGCCAAAAAGCCCATGGAAAAATACGTGACAGTAAAGGGGTAAAAATGATCTGCTGCAATGCAGCAGGAAGGTGGCTGTCCTGTGACACCACTAATAACAATAGCAGATCTGAAAATGTAAGTGTATTTAGTGAGTTTTCTTACTTAGAAAGTGGAGGTGTGTTTGGCTTTGGTACCATTTCTTGCCTACTTTAATGCATTGCAAACTGGAACTTGGGAAGGACTTGGCAGAGTGGAGAGGATATGAAAATGATTTTTCATGTAATAGAGATCACATAGAGATTTCCTTTGTAGTTCACAGCATTTCCATTCCAGGATTCTCAGAGAATTAAAGCATACAAATAGAGAAAATCTGCAAAGTGTTGTCAGGTATTATTTATGTATTATTATTTTTGCTGGAAGAGACATGTAAATATAAAGAATTAGAAAAAGGAGCGACTAAAGTAAATTATAATGGAACCCACAATAAATCTAACATGAGAATAAAAGTATAATGAGAACACATTTTCTCCAGCATAAATACAAATCCTGTCTGCATGCTAAAGCCCTATTAATTGGATACTTGTTACAGGAGTAAATCTTTAAATGTGTAAAAAATATTCTTTCTGCTCTGTGATGAAATATAAATATCACCAGATTTATTAAAGAAAAAATTCTGCTAAACGACTACTTCTCTTACATACTAATTTATGCTTATGCTACATCTGAAAGAACTCATCCTGACATGAATATCAACTAAATGAATGAAGCTGTAAAAGAAAAAGGTTTAATGTGGATCATGAGAAGTCTCTTCTATCAGGCACGGAAGGCTTCAATGAAGTTTTATATTATGAAATAGAGGAAAGGTGATAGTCTCTTAAGAGACATAATACTTATCCCATGAGTGATATAATAGTTCATAATTCACCAGAGAACAAGGCTCAAGTGAGTCATATATATTTTATTGCACAATTGGGATTAATACTGTACATGTACTTCAGGGAGGCATGCATAACCTATTCTATTTATATGGAGAAATGGTTTAAAATTCACCCTCTTCTCACACCCTTTTCTCCTACCCTTTGGCACCAACTTACAAGAGAGGGACCTGGAAAAAATAAGCAGGGACATCAGGTGAAAAACAGACATGGGATCAATGTACTGCTGCAGAATCATTTGTCAGTAGCTGCACTGATACTGCTATGGCAATTGGAAATGTTGATTTTTCTAATGATAGCTGCCCACAGCCCCAGAAGAAGAGGTCAGTCCTGGCTAGATGTGCTGCAGATTGCTTTTTTTTTTTTTTTTTTTTTTTTGGCTGAAAGTTGGTTTTTGGTGGGAAAGCAGGAATTGCTGACTTTAACCTCTGTTTGCAGCCACCATGGTGGAATTTGGTTGCACCTGGCTCCTGCTGTGCCATTGCTGTGCTGCCGCTGCCCTTAGCAGACATGTTAGGAGGCAGAGGGGAGGCTGATGAACAGCCTCCCCACAGCACTGCCTAGGGTCCCAGACTCATGTGGGGGAGATGAGAAACGAGAAGTGGGATGGCAGGTGAGCACCTTGCTCTCGTCACTCATAAGATGTGAGACTTTGTGTTGTTACTCCTTTTCTAATACTCCACAAATGTGATGTTTAGAGATGGTGGATGTGGCATTTGAGTCTTGTTTTGGGGAAATATCTTTTGCTCCTATGAAACCTTGTTGTATTCTTTTGGATGATTTTCTGAAATGTGGCCTAGAGCAGAAATTTAAAACATGTCCTTGTTCCATTCCTAAGAAAAGCCATTTTCTAAACTGTGTTTAAGGATTGGAAGCAGCACACTTCACCTCTCCAGCAAAATCACCAGGAAAAACAAAAGTTGTTCCCATCCTCGTTCTCCAGCCAGGCAGCTGGCCTCCACACATGACACAGGGATCTATAGCTAAATCTACCATATTTTGGAAACTCAAAGGGCCTCTTTTATCAGTCTCAGTTTAACATAGAACAACCGATCCATCGATCCATGACATAGGTATTGGTATCTTTCTGGCTTTTTTTTTTTTTTTTTTTTTTTTTTAAAAAAAGCTAGCAAAGCATGTCCTGCCAAAGCATGTGGGTTTGGGAGCTTTTTAGATCTAGCCTGGAGGAGTTAATCACTAAGTCTTGAGTCTGATAAAAAGCTCACAGCACTTTTAAAAGGAATTAAAAAATAATAATTCCTTCATGATCTTGCACACAAATAATGCTGAAAAGTGTTTGGAAGAGCTATCTTTGAACTGCTGTTATTGGGGAGGCATCTTCTGTCATATACAGCTACTATATGTATAGTGATTATACACTTAAATGATACATAACCACCATTTTCAGTGTACTCTTAGTGGAAAGCATTTCATACCACACAGTTGTTTTATGGTGCACGTTACTTGGGATTGTTACAAACCCTTGCCAATGAATGACAAATTTACATACACATCATGTCAGCCGGCAATATTTTGCAGTCTTAATTGCTTTACCTTCAGGCATTCTGTGTCAAAATAGAGTGTTTTATGTCCTGCAAGTTGCTCTGTTTCTTTGCAACAGTTAAATTATTCTGTAATTTGCCTGTTTTCCTTCTAATGCATTGTCCATTAAGTCATTTAATAATTTATGTTATAAAGCGCATGATGCAATCTTAAATAGCATTTAAAACTACCTTGAGGTGTTCCTGTTGTTATGTCAGAAAGGACAAACATCCTAAAATGCATTTGTTTAAAACATTTTTCAGATAGCTTTGTGCCTGCTGAGGACAGCTCTGCTTGTGTGGCTCCGGCCATTTGTCTGGGGCAGGGACACAGGGTGAGGGGCTGGAGCCAGCTCCCCAAGCACTCCCTGGATGCTGCACATGGCCTGTGGCTGCCTGGGAGCCCCCGGCAGCAATGTGTGAGTAGAGGCTGTAGGAGGGTTTCTCACACCTACAGGAAGGCCTTTCGCGTTCTCCATGAGCTCTCAGTGAGAAGAGGGGTGGCCACAGGCCGGTGTTAACACTGGACTAGCAATGCACCCTTCTTCCATTCCGCCCCTGCCTTTCTGGACCTTTACTGCATGGCCTAGGAGGGCTTTTTGCAGGATTTAAAAATAGTGTCCAGATCACATGGCCACACAAAAGTAATGTGAATGGGTGTTCTGCTGGGAGAAAGTCTGATGGGGAGGTGGCTGTGCTGTCTGGGGCCTCAGGGGCTGCCACTCTCCTTTTGGTTAGTTTCTGCCAGAGAGGTTCAGGGACTGACCTTTGCCATGTCCATTGCTACCAAGAGCTGTGAAACGAGTGGGTGGAAGTCTGTGGCAGCACCTCTGTGTGTGCCCACCTGTGGTAGGGGGTGGCTGTATTTACATGTCTGTTCAAACACCAGAACTTACCGTGAGGTGAAAAAGCAGGGCCACTGCCTTAGTGAGCTCCTGCACGCTCTTGTTGTATGCTACTTTGCTTCAAAGTTTGATATCTTGTTGAGATGCAGATTCACTTCATGTGAGAAATTATGAGTGTTGATTGCCAGGAAATGATGAACAAGTAAAGAAACAAAATATTTATAGCATTCAAGGATGATTTTAGGTTAATTTACAAAGAGTGGAAAGGCCAATGTATGCAGGGGCACAGATCTGCTTCATGGCAAGCATTTGAGATGCCTAGTTAGTGTACACATGTTGCACAGGATGGAAGCAACACCTTCGCCTGGCAACTGTGGGTTACTTCTAGTGGCTTTTTACTTGCAATGATGCTGATAGAGATTGTCTCATTGTATTTGGTTGCTGTGACCTGCTGTGCTAATGGGGTGTCTCTTGAGCAATGCTGGTCAGTGGCTGGCTCATGCTCTGGCCCTTTTCTTCAGGCCAAGCCTCTTCTGACGGTTTTCATCCTCACAGCCTGGCAGGCATCTCCATTTATGTGAAAGCTGGGCCCATTATGATGGCTGGTTCAACTTACAGCCATGGAGCAGTGCTAGGTGTAGACCAGGCATTACAACTCCTAACGAGAGCTGCCTGGCCGGGTGCCACTCCTGAGGCAGCATTTGGCACAATTAGTGCTACGCTCCTTGTTTGCTAAGAGAGCAGAAGACTAGTTTTGCTGATTATCCAGTGAGGCTCTTGATTCCTGTTTTCACGTTGAGGTTTATGTCTTTCCCACCCCTGAAGTCCCCAGCTTGGCTTGAATACATTTTGAATTATAACAAATATCCTGACACTCACACCACATGAATGAGGGTAGAAGGCAGGGGGCAACTCCTGGCTATGTTCCTACACTGAATTTAATTTTTCATTGATAATTAAACTCTCAAAGCCACCTGATATTTTTGACCATCAGGAAACAAAGGCCCACTGATTGACTCTAGGGATACGTGCAAGCAGCCCCCACTGTGCTCATGCGACAGCTTCACAAAGATTCAAAACATGAGCTGCGGCAAATTGGATCACCGTGCAAGTTTCAACTGGCCCATTGTGTACAAGTAGTAAACTGAGAGCTGATATTTCTGAGAATTATTTATTAGCAAAGCCCGGTGTCTCACTCCCCTTGTAGTTATCCTTTGCAAACAGCTTTTTACCAGTTTAGATGAGCAATCTACAGCACTTGATTATTTTTTCTTTTATTCAGGTAATTATTAAAAGACAGCCAAGATTTGTTCAGACTGGCAGTCTACCGCATCTATACCCAACTGGGCTGATACCTTAACAGTTAGGCATTATGTGTTTAATTGTATAGAATGATAATGGGATGCATTTGCAGGCATTTATTGCACTGCAAACAATAAAAGATTATTTTGAGATTCATTTCTAATGCCTTTTGTGTTATTAAGATTCTAAATAAAGGTGTCACAGTGACAGCTTCTAGTAGAGTGACCAGTTGTAAGCAGTTAGTACAAAAAAGGTGTGAAAATACTAGGCTGAGACCAGTTAGCAGAAATCATAGTTATATGTGCTGAGACCTGCAGTGTTAAACCAAATCTGAGTAAGTCTTGGAGGGGGATTGATAACTCTTATTGTTTATTTTATTTTATTTTATTTTATTTTATTTTATTTTATTTTATTTTATTTTATTTTCTATATAAAAAACAAAAACAAAACCAAGATGATGTACAAGAAGGTAAAATGACAGCTGTTTCATTAGCTATATTTTCCCCAGCAGCACTTTTCTTAGGTAAGTTGAAAAAACAGTGCTTCTGCCACTGCTGGGGTCACATGAAATAGGAAAAAAAGGACCCTTGTCCATGTTGTGATAACTCCGTGTGTAGAGTAAAACAACTATTAACCTTTTGTGATAAGATTCCCTGACCAGCAAATAATGTCTGTATTGGTAAGGCTGTGTTTCCTGGAAAAAACAAAAAGAGAGAGGGTTGCCCTATGGGGTAAGAACAAACTCATTCTAGGATGTGTTCTGGACACGTCTGTACAGGTGAGGGGGTCACTGTTACAGGTACAGAGTTGCTTATTTCTCTGAAGGGAATCTTATCTGTGGAGCACTGAAGACCTTAGAGGAAGGGTCTTTGAAGGGATGCAAGACATGGACTCCTGATGGCTCTTGAACAAGAGACATTTATTGCCCTTTTTCACTACTACATATACTTTCCCTGTAGCCCCACGCACTGTCCACACATCCAAATCTGTCATACAATTGGTTAGAGACCCTCAGACACGAGCCTTGAGACAGCCAGCAATTGGTCACTGCCCCAGAGATCATCTTTAACACTGCAGCCAACTTACTTTATCTCAACCTTGCTCAAGTTTTTGTTTCTACCATTTGTTTCCTCATTATCTCTAATTCAGGGACATGTGAAACAGTGCAAAGCCACCTGTGAATTCCTTTCCCACAGGTCTAGACCACCAGCTTTATTTGGGCTGGATGCAGGAGGCTGGGTTAGATCAGGAAGCAGTGGCTTTCCCAACTGCAAAGCCTTCTGCTTATCCCAGGAAAAGTTAGGCAGTGGGCAACGTGGGCAGCTGGACAAAGTGAGTCTGTTGAAAGAATGTCTACCCAAGGGTGGTACTCCTGGCCTTGTCCCATCAACACACTTGGAAGCTGAGCAGGGATAATCCTCCTTCTCCAGGGTGCTGGGGCTGTGATGGTCGCTTTCGGAGAGTAGGAAGAAACCAGCTCTGGGTACCTTACCAGGTGTGTGCAGAGCCCTTCTGAGGTGCTGTGTCATGGCCAGGGCACTGCCACTGTGCACAGCCACACATGGCTCAGCATGTGTCCCATCAGCCTGAAGGACCAGGGTGGCCTGGAGACTTGAAGTGACATCCTCACTTGGTTGGAGACTCGTAGTTGCTAATGAAAAACACCCCCCAAATGAGGTCAATGTCTTTAATCTGTGGAAACATTTTGTCCCCCCTCTCTCCTCCTGTAATTTCATTAAGTTGCTGAAATGAACCCTCAATAGGTCACTTTGGAATTAGTGAGAGGCACAAAGTGGACAAAATCAGTTCCTGACCCTGGAAGGAGAAAATCATAGACCAGAAAATAGCTTGTGATCTGCAGGGTGATGGGAACACCTGCTTACTGCAGGCATGATGCTGCTCTTCTGCAACCAGAAGGTGAATTTAGGATATCCTTATGGGGCCTTGGTAGTGCTTCTGCTGAGACATCTGCATGACACATGACAGTGAGACCACACAGGTAGTGCGGCTGCTATCCCAGAGCAGCATAGTTTTATCCTTCCAGTCTTGGACAAAACAACACACTTACAGGAACTAAAGCTACCGCCTTTGATGATGAGAAATTCTTTTGCAGCCTTGATTTTGAATACATTTGAAAATGTTGCCTACAAGATGTAAACAGAAATAAGCTATGCATTTAACTGGAGCAGTTGTGTATTCTGTTGATGTCACTCAAGTGAAGTGAAGCTTGGAGGGCCATAAATGCATCTATTTAATTGTGAAAAAGTACCTCATTCTGATAGAATTTTTCAAATCCCATGACGCTAGGTGCTGTTGTGGTCCTTCTTCAGTACAAGAAAATGTGGGTCTGTGGTTTTCCTCCTAGGCTGGCCTGTGTTCCTGGTGGAAGAAAGGAGCTAGGCCTACAAAGGGCTTTGGACCAGTCCAAAGTAACTGTGCAGACATTAATTCTTTGTGAACAGTTACTGGCAAAATATACATGATCTATGGGCAAGGAGTATGTCATTTGCTGACTATGTTCAACCTCTTGTAAGTAGAAACTGCCTTGATTTGGCAGTATAAGGAAATAATATAAACATGGCTGGACAGTTATGGTTCAGTTGTCAAAGACACTTAAAACGCTGGGCATTTGAGTCAGTAAGGTGAAATATGTTAGGCACACATTTTTCTCATTAAAAATGCTACTTTCTGATGATTTAATTCTTTTCATTGTTTCAGCTAGACAAAATAGACAACATGAAAAAAGTTTTTGATTAAAAAAAGATTTTTTAAATTTAAAATTGTTGTTTTGACATCCAATGTAGTTATATACAACCAAAACAGTAATAAGCGCACAACCCTATTTATTTCCTTTTGCTATGAAAACTACTTTCTTGTCAAGTGAAAATGAAAGGTTATTTTTCCAGTTTAGCCACTGAACTGAGGATTCAATTATTTGCATAGCTCCAGTTGTAAGACATCCTAATATTTACCTTTCACCTGCTGCTGGAGATGCAGGAACTATCTGTTACTCCAGCAGGAAAACTGAATTAAAAAAAAAAAAAAAAAGAACATGTAGGTCCATTATTTCTGATTCACAATAATCATGAAGCGTGTTAAACAATGTATACTTCCATCTAATGCAAAGCCGCTACCTGGAAATACAGAATTACCACAATATCTTGCTGGTTAGACATACGGTGAGACTATGATTATGCAGAGTGTGGGGAGAACTTTATGTATAAAGTTATTCTCAAGAAGAAGGGAAAAAAACCGACAACCTAAGTAAAAAGCTAAGCTAGCACATTATCTAATTCTCAATGTAAAATAATGCAGAAGTGCGGAAGATGAACATCTGATTTGTCACATCTGATACGCTAATGTTTTATCCAAAGGAAGAACACATTGTAACATGCTCATTCATCTGCATAAACACCACCTGGCTCTTTACAGGCACCTACTCCAGTAACAAAAGTTAATGGCAGCCCATTTGTAGCCATTTCACTGGTAGAGATAGAGAGTTGTTTTTTTTATTTATTTTTAAAGTAACAAATTTATACCAGTGTCCTTCTTAGCACTTGCTTCTGAAACCTCTTTCTCAGTGACTGTGAATTAAAGCCATTTTAAAGAAACGTTAGAAAATAGCATTTAAAGCCTGTGCCGAACATGCTCACACACACACCCCATATCACACATGATGCACATCTAGCACACATGCATGCTCAGCTTTTAATCCCTGGCAATCCACCACTGTGGACAGATACAAGAAGACTGTAATGCAAATCTGTATTTACTCAAAAGTACTGCTTTGGTCATGATCTAAATAGCAGCTAGTTACGGTTTCTAATGTGTGGCCAGGGATGAAACAGATTTGTTGCTTGTTATTTTTTTTTAATTGGCACATCGTGGTCATATGCTTCAATAAACATGCCTTTGTGCTACATTACACATGTGTGTATCATCACTATATTCTCAGACTAAAACAAAAAATGGGCCCCCAATTCACTAAAACACTGCATACCAGCTCTGCCATGTTGGAAGCAAATTTATGCAGGAAGGTGTGAAATCTGAAATAAATAGGTGAATTCTGCAGCTATTAAAAAGATATTTTTCCCCCTTGTGAAATGCCTAGGTCTTCTTGAACTTCAGTGGCACAGGGACTGAAATAAGTCCTGTAGGACTGGCTCTCAGTCAGGTGGCATTGGGCTAGGTGATCTCCAACAGTATTTTTCAACCCAGATTGCTCTGCTTCTATGTGCAACCTCTCCACAGGCCCCTCTCTTATTAGCCTGATCCACAACCCCAGGGCACTGCTGGTTATTATATTCAATGAAGGTGGATGCTCCCAGGCACGTGACATGGGAACATGGTTGTGTACTGGCTACTCCTCCATGCCATGGTAGTCAGGGTCTGGATGAAGCTAGCAGCTCCAGCAGGAGGAAGGCAGGAGGTCCTCACAACTGCCAAATCTGTCTCATTGAGGACTTCAGGGGTCTGCAGAAAGACACTGGCTGGTATGTATGTGTGGTCCATGTGATTTGCCCTGCGTGTTAAGCTGGAGGCTTTGAAGGTGTCTGGGAAAGAGTCTTGGAGAGCTAGATCTGCACAGTGCTAAGTGCTGTCAGAGGAGGATCCTTGAACCATGGTGGCTGGGACAGAAGGCCAGGTGAGAAGCTTCAAGGCTTGAACAGTAAGGTTTGCCCAGGTGATCTGTGGTGAGTCAAGTGGGAGCTGCTAGCAATTAAAGAAGAGTAAATGGGCTTGATCAGCAGTCACTCAAATACTTCTGAATCAATCTGGTGCTTTTCTTTTGCAGCTGAGGGATTGTGATACCTGTGATAGGTATGGGACACGATCATGCAGTTCTTCTTCTGTGGAGAACTTTTACTGTCTAGAGAGTTGGGAAGTACTGGTAGCTCTTGATAACCTTGCTGTGGGTATATTTCCAACGTAATGGCTCTCTGGCATATCACTTGCGTGTCCAGGAAAATCCATCTACTGCTCTCATGTCTCAGCCCAGTGTTAACAGCAGTCTGTCATTCTCTGTTTGTACTGCCCCAAGTAGAGCTTTAAAATTAAGAGCCCCTCTTTGTAAATCAAAAAGACTCCATAAGAATTACTGTATATATTTCACTTAAATATGGGGTCAGCACACAAGAGAGAAAGAAGTAAAGAAAAGGAAGGAAACAAGCAGGTCCACACTTGATATGAGAGATCTTGACTCCATTTATATTAAACTTCAGGACAAGTACAACTCTCCTTGCTTTACTTGTGAAAAAGTGAAGCTCTCTTTCTTTTGCACGCTGTCACACTTTCTCTTTTTCTGATACTCAGAGATGCCTATCTTCAGTCAGTCATCACTGCTGTAAATTTCTTTAAAATGGATTCAGAGAATTCCCCTGATTCTTTTGTCAGAGGAGTTCCTGGAGATATGATCCCTATTTGATGACATTAGAAGTTTCTAAATTAACAAAGGACTGAGTAAAGATATGATGCTCCATTTACAGTGGAAATCTGTTTTTACCAGCAACTGTTCTTAAGGTACCCTATAACTAAATATGTATGTATATATATCATGTTCCTGTATTTTATTTCCTGTCAAAAAGGAATCTGAGTTTATGAATATTGTGGTCTGTGCATGTGTCTCATTGGCATTTTGGACCTCAGCTGTTGTGCTTGCTAGCTTTGACCTTAAAGAACCCAAATATATAGGCACCATTTGAACTAATTTCCCCAAATCAGTTTCATGCTTGTACTCAGATATATGTGTGACTCAGTCATTTGCAGAACCCCTATGCGCAGCAAAGGGAACATCATCATCATTGTTCTCTCTGTGCATTTTGGTAGAAAGGACGACTTAGTGCTCAAAGTGCCATTGCACATGTGCAGAGGGGCATAAGTTGAGTCCAGAGCACATCGTAGCTACATGGATATTTGAAATAGAAATCTCCCTGTTAGCCCAGTCTGCTGAAGAAAGGAGAATGTCAAGAGAATACTTATCTTTTTTGCCTGCGAGGGAAAACAGATCTGAGATCAATGGGAGTCCTCAAAGGGAAGTTGAGAGGGTCCCTTTAAGAGTAATCAATGTTCCTTTTTTTTCCAAGGGGAAAATAGTTTTCTGTTTGCTTTTTTTTTTTTTTCCAAAGAAATGCCGTTAGCTCTTTTATTGTTTCATTGTTAATGTTATATTCTATTAGTAATTATTATTCCTATTGCTGCAAAGTGTCCACAGCACTTTGCAGAGCGGCTGCACAGCTCCTGCCTCAGAAAGTCACCTTGCCCCTCTCTGGAGGGGAAGGAGGCTGGTGTGCCAGCCAAGCAGAGGGTGACAATGCCTTCTAGAAGGAAGAGTGATGGTGCGACAATGACTGTTTCTTCCTTTTGATGAAGGAAATTGACCCCTGAATTACAGTAGTGTCTTTGGGCACTGGAGGACAGATGCAAATCTACTGTGAAGATCTTTCCAAGCAGGGAGCCAGCTACACCTGGGAGAAGAAGGTGGCATGGTACCACAGAGGTGAGAGAAGGTCCTCATCGTGTCCCCTCTGTGGGCTTTGTTTGCATCAAGGTTTTACAACAAGTGCATCCTTATGCAACAGGTACTTGGGGTCTTCAAAGCATGTACAGGTTTCTGTGTCCTTAAACACTCATACACCTTCTGAGATCTCCCTGCTGTAGTCTTGATGCTGTGACTAAGATCATGTCAGAATTGAGCCCACATCTCCTGAGAGCCTTAACCAAAAGCCCAGCTTTCACAGGCTGCTGTCACACTGTGACCCATGGGAATTACCTGCCAAAGCAAACATACTTCACCCATGTCCTCCTTTTGTGTTCCACACCCCTGCCTCCTGCCCTGGCTCTAGCGTAGTGCCCTTTCTGTAGAACAAGAGGATGGTCTAGAGACTGAGGCCGTCAGTAGCTGTCTTTCCAGTGAGAGAAAGTCCTCTGCTGGTTTGGTCCCTGGATCCTCCAAAAGTTTTCATGCAAACACATTCCCTCCGGTGAGTGCAGCTTCCCCCCTTCTCACTTCTGACTCCACGTGACATGCCACCAGGAAATCTTTCTGTTCCACTTATGTTACCCACATACAGCTTAATACATCAGGCTGGAACCTAAAACTGTCTCTCAGTTTTGTAGTCATTACAGCCATGCACACTACAAAAGCATTGGCCTAAGCAAGATCTGGGTGTGTGGTGCAGCCACTGTATTGATTGAAAGTACTCTGGGCTACGCCTAGAGATGAGCAGCTTCACTGGTGCACATTCGTGCAGGGAGATGCAGACACACAATTTCATGCAGAGACTTCTAGAAAATCTAAGGCCACTATTATTTGCTAATGAGAAGAGTGTTTCCAAAAAGAATGTAACACTCTTCTGCAGAAGGTTGCTGAAGTTTGCAGCTGTAGCAACTAAACATGAAGTGATTGCTTTTCCAAAGACAGTTGTGCTTTTAGAGGTTATATGCTGCAAATGTGAGCCTTGTTATTGTGACTGTTCATATCCCTCACACCTCTGTAAAAACTGAAATAATCCACTCCATGGCTCTAGATCAGAATCTGGCCCTTTGGTTTCCTCGTTAGGATTTATTTGCTAAGCAATATGAAATATCATACACAGGGGTAGAGCCATGTCCAAACACTTTCCCCATCCTTCTCCTTAGAGAGGCAATGGGAAGAATTCACAAGTAGCTCTATAGCCCGCTAGTGAGTACAGGCTATTATGCACAGCTGGTCAGATGTACTTCTCTTATGGATTTAAATGGATTAAATAATGTGTTATTTTCAAGGAAATAATGTTTTTGAAATTATTGGAACTTACTGAAAGCTGCTTCTCTGCAGCCCTTCTTGCAAGCTCTCCATCATGAAATGCTGATGGCTTGTTATGTTTCAGCTGGTATAACTCCTGTCTTTTTGGAACAAAGGAGCAATTAGAAATCATTTGTTATAAAAGCCTCTTTCCTTCTATTATAAGAGCCTTTGTCTTCTGCTGACCCTTTTGAAAGTTGCAGTTTTGCAAAAAAAATGTTGAGAGAAGGAGGCTTTCTTGTCTTTAATCTAAGAGCAAAGTAAGAGCCTAAGTAACTGTCTATGGTACCACTTTAATCAAGTTAATGCAGCCTGCTACACTGCAGGCTTTTGTTAGTACAAAGAGACACTCAGATGTAAGCTCATGAGTGGATACTTTCACAGGGCATTCGACTAAAAAACAGCTCTATGAGATAAGAGATCAGGTCCAAGAGGAGTCAATGACATGGCATACAGTAGATTGATAGGGGCTGGGAATGATGGTGTTGTGTTGTGTCAGAGAGGTGTAGTGGCAAAAGCCAGCTGGGCCCTCTGTCTGGCATAATTTCCTTTATAAGGTGCTTGTGAAAAAGAAGTGCACCGATGGACCTTTGTTTAGTTCAAAGGTTTTTACCTCTTTATTCTAAAGCCCCATTGTGAATTCACAGGGCTTAAAATATGTATCACTGTCCCTTTCATTTTATCCTTCTGAAAGAAATCAAAGGCAAATAAAAAAAACTTTTTTTTTTTTTTTTTTTTTCCCAATGAGCCTAGACTGTTTGAAATTGTGTGCTGTTTGTACATATGGTCTCTCAATATTGTGTTTCCAGGGGAATCTTTCTGAATTTTGTACACAAGTTGGGTAGGCATACTTAGAAAAAAACAAAAAAAAACAAAAAACAAAGGAGGTGGTGGGGAGTGTTGGTGAGGAAGGAAGGGGTTCCAGGTAAATTCTAGGTAAGCAGAATGTTCTTTCTATTTGTTCCCCAAAGAGAAACTGTGAAATATTTTTAGAATAAATATCATAAAACCTTCCCCCTCTCCCCTTCCCCCCCCCCCCCCGGTAAAATTTGTGGACATTCATCTGGCATTTCTTTAACGGCTGCAGTCCTTCACCTTCATTTTTGTCTACTCTTACTGTATAAAACAATACATCTTAAACACAAATGAATCTTTATGCTTTCCAGAATCTTAGCCTATGCAGAAGAAACTACAAATAAGACTTAACACATAAAACACTCAGTTTATTTCTGCTTCATTCTGCAAATAATAAATACACTATCACAGCTGTGTTACTACAAATAATATGCAAAATGATTGTCATGAACATTACTAATTATTTGAGGATACTTGCTTTGCTGCTGTGGGCATGTTTTTCATTCAGAAGGAGAGACTTACTTTCTCTATTTGCAGGGCACTCAATGCTCTCTGCTGACATATAATATGTAGTTTAAATTCTATCTGTTATCAGCTCAATGCATTTAAAGCATAATCTCAGTGATTGACAGTTTTCATGAAAAAATGAAATGATCTGATTTTATTGTGAAGACAGAATAATATGTTAACAGAGCAAAAATATTGGTGACACTACAGTGTTTCCAAAGGAAATATTTTGTGCATCATCCTGGGATGTGAATCAAAACAATCATGACAGGTGAATAAAAAGAAGAAAATTAAGATATAGCTACAAACAAAAGCAGCATTAATAATTCAGACAAATAAACTTCAGTATACAGAAAGACAACATGCTGTCAAGGTGATGGAGAATGTTTCCTGAAGTACAGCACATTCAGGCAGCAGAAAAATATATAATGTTTTACATTTCCTCAAGGGCTTTTTATATCCCTAATTTCAGTCCCCTTGTTACATTTTCTCAGGTAGTATTATTTAGTGTGATACATAAGCTAAACCTATTTAAATGAGTCTGATTTTTAGTATGGTAAACTTCACTGTGGTTTTTTTTTAAGTTATGAAGGATGGCTGTGCTGCAAGTGGAACGTGTCTCTCTTCTTTAATATACCACAATTTATTACTATTCATCTTTAATTGGCATATAATGCTGCCTCCTCCATCTAGCAATCTCCATTATTCTGGCTCTGGGAGGGACTGGGGTCCTCTGCTGGGATCTTTCAGCAACATTTTCATATTCATGATGATTTATTTGTAATTACCTGTGCAGTTGAGCCCTCTCTTGACACAGTGCTGTGGATCCTGGTGGGAAGGTGTCCATGGACAGGTCACCAGTGGATTTTGGGACTGCAAGAGAACAGGTATGGTGAGGCAGTGGCCTCATCCCAAAACATAATTTTTGGACTACTATCCATCTTTTAATTCTAATTCATATCAGGTCTTTCTCCGGTAGCTCCATTACTGTTCCTCCTAAAGCACATGCTCTTGGAAATAAAACTTGAGGTAACTGAATGCTTTATTAACAGCTGCACTTTGAGTTTAGGCAGTGGTTTCTCTTTGTATGCTTATTTATGGCAGCAAGTAGCCAAAGCCCAGGTTTCTTCAGGGTTTTTAATGACTGCACATAGTCTTATGAAAAGCATTAAATATCACTGCAATAAGGGGAAAAACAAACAAACAAACAAAAAACCACCACAAACTGCAAAAGAAAAACAATTTGTACATATGACTCCAGTGCAAACTAGACTGTTTCAGTGTTTATAAATACTCCTCTGTGGAGAGAAGCGTGTGTATTATAATAATTACATTAGTGCCTCATTAGTAGGGGGTACCATACACACTATTTCTTTTTCCTCTAGTGTATTTCTGATAAGTTGACATTTTAAAAAGTCTTAGTTACAGTAACTGGGATATTGTGGATGTCTGTATGTGCATGTCTGTGTGTCCCATGGGTGGCACTGCATCCTGTGAAGGGTCTGCCATGGGGGAGAGCTGCCAGGGCTAGGAGCAAAGAATAAGCAGGACCACATAGTGTCCAAAATGTTGCTGCCATGGATTGCTCTGGTTACCCCAGTTTTACAGGGTGTGTGTTTCCTTCCAGACTGTAGTACTTACACCCATGGGATACACCCTGGGGCTGCTTCAGGAGCCTTTGCATGAGCCCATGAGATGGCCTTGGTCTCTAGTATGGCCAATCAATCTGTTATCCTATTTCAGCACTGCCAAATAATTTGACGGATGAAATGATGGTATTTTTATGGATGTTGGTTTTTAATAACAAAGTGTTTGCCAAGGTAATGCAGCACTGCTGTATGTCCTTTTAATGAATCTCAGCCCCACGAATTTCACTAACTACTAGGACAGGATAACTTGACACATATTTTCATCTTTCTTTTACTTTCTTAAACAGTAAAAGCTGATTAAGGGTCTTTGCAACTTTGTTTGTGGTGGAAGCTTGTGTCTGCATATGGACCATATTAACCCGAGAGAGAGATCCAAGATAATGAAGGAATGAAGCACTTCTGAGACTTTTCTTACTGTCACTCCTGCTACCAGAATTATAATTACATTATAGAAAGGAAATTAGTGATAACCTGAGAGGAGCAATTCCACTGAAAACTCTATTCCATCATTAATTTCTTTTTTGCACTCTGGTCAAGGTTGAAATTTATAGAATCTAAGAGCAAGATGATACTTAACTAACTCCTCCTGTTTACTGAAAGCAAATTGACTTTGGAGCAAATCGCCTTTTTATTGTTTAGAAAGACAAAATAGTGCATCAAGGAAAAATACACTAATTGATGGCTTTCTAAATAAAGCATGAGCATAGTGTTATACTAAATTGCTTGTCTTGTTCCCCAAATTAATCTCTTCATTATATGGGACTTGGATGAGTATTTTGTTTCGATCCATCTTTTATAACAGCATTTGATTAATCAACTTAATGATGACAGTTTTTAGCTTGTGACAAATGATACATTTATGCAGGCAATGTTTCAGATGATCCATACTATTGTAAGCAAAAAGAAAAAGAAACATCAATTTGGAAGATTAGATTATTATGCCATGGTTTACACTCTACATTTTCTATAACAAAAAAAGTGAGGTTTAGAATATAAGTAGACTGTCACCTGGAAGCCATAATATTAAAGAAAATTTATTTACATGGTATCTGCCTTCTCTCAGTAAATATTTTGCTTAAGAAATAATGTTGACTGTATATTCTGTCAAACAGGAACTTAATCAAAATAGAAGCCATAGTAGTTGACAATTCAAGCACAAGTAACTTTTAGGAAGTTAGAATATTATTATCAGTACACCCATATATTATGTTAGAGGTAAACTAACTTTTCTTCACGTGAAAATAGAAACTGATACCATTTTATAAGATGAGAGCTGAGGCAACAGAACCCAGGTAGAACCAAACCAGGGCACCAGCCTTTGTGCTTGAGCCCTTGGCAGATGATGCCAAGTCATCGCCTCAGCAGCTGTGTGATGAGGAACATCGTCACCAGTGTGAGGGGAATAAACATAAAAACAGACTCTGAGCACCTAAGCATAACTTGGAGGGACCCAGCTACTTAGTGAGAAGGAGTTTGTTGTTTGTCTGCACTTTTTGTGTACTTGACCCACAGTGCAAAATGTTACGTAATTCTACACAGTGCTTATATCAGCAGTAGGCGTGGAAACAAGTATTTCAATACAACCACTTCAGGAAGTATTTTTTTTCCCCTCTGTAGTTTGTGTTGTCTGTCATACTGGATACCTTTGGTAAGTGACTTTTAATATTTCATTATTATTATTATAATTTACCTATATTTTACTACTTAGACGTGAAATGGGAATCTCAGAAACTTCCAGAAAGTGGGAAAGAGACAAAAAGCTTTGTATTCAGCAATTCGGCACATTAGTCTTTAGCCAAATATGTTTCTTCTATTGTGAAAAATTATACATGGTTGTGATCATACAAAAATATTTGTTTTAAAGCCCTTAATGCTCAGGCATCCAATGAACATCCTATCCTATTATTCATTTTTTAAAATTTTTATTTTTTATTTTTTAATTTTTTTTTAGTTAAGAGGCTGTTGTTTGAACAAGGCTAATATGGCTGCACCCCCCACCCCAAGCAGGCTGGGCTGGAGGTCACCAGCACACTGCAGAGCTGACCTGGGCAAAGAAAACCGAAGCACTTCAGAGAAATATCTTGTCCTGCCTTGCCACAAAAGCAGCCCTTCTCTCATGTTGCTGTTTCCTCCTTCAGTTTGGAGGCAGAGCCTATCTGGTTTTAATAAATATATAAATATATACACAGTGCAGAAGGATCTCTGGGGGACGTGAGCTTGGGGAGCAGCTG